>NC_053492.1:203287789-203357789 GCF_905171775.1 Rana temporaria | reverse complement strand
CTAAACACAGATAAATTGCTTCCTATCCTTAGATGTGGTAAAAAAAAAATGGGAAGTAATTCCTGTTTCCTAAATTGGGGTGAATTCTATTCAGATTTACTATAAGAACTATCAACTCTAAAAAGAAAAAAAAACTTTAAAACATACAGTAAGGTTTCTGCAAAATCTAAAGTACGACATCCACTGAAACTCCTGGTGTGGTCAAAAGCTACTACAGTGCCTTGAAAAAGTATTCATACCTTGATATTTTCCATATAAGGTGATAGACCACCACAAAGTGGCAGATAATTGTGAAGTAGATGGAAAATTATAAATGGTTTTCAACTAAATGTCTGAAAAGTGTGGCGTGCATTTGTATTCAGCCCTCTTTACTCCGATACCCCTAACTATAATCTAGTGGAACCATTTGACTTCAGAAGTCACCTAATTAGTAAATAGAGTCCACCTGTGTGTAGTTTAATCTCTGTATAAATACAGATGTTCTGTAAAGCCCTCAGAGGTTTGTTAGAGAACCTTAGTGAACAAACCGCATCATGAAGGACAAGGAACACGCCACACAGGTCAGGCATAAAGTTGTGGAAAAGTTTAAAGCAGGGTTAGGTTATGAAAAAATGATCCCAAGCTTTGAACATCTAACTTTGAACATCTCATAGAGCACTGTTCAATCCATCATCCAAAAATAGAAACTTATCAAGACATGGCCGCCCACCTAAACTGACAGGCTGGGCAATAATTAGAGAAGCAGCCAAGAGGAGCTGTAGAGATCCACAGCTCAGGTGGGAGAATATGTCCAACTATTAGTCGTGCACTCCACAAATCTGGCCTTTATGGAAGAGTGGCAAGAAGAAAGCCATAAGAAGTCCAGTTTGCGAGAAGCCATGTAGGGGACACAGCAAACGTGGAAGAAGGTGCTCTGGTGAGATGAAACCAAAATTTCAACTTTTTGGCCTAAAAGCAAAACTCTGTGTGGTGGAAAACTAACACTGCACATCACCCTGAACACACCATCCCCACCGTGAAACATGGTGGTGGCAGCTTCATGTTGTGGGGATTCTTTTATTCAACAGGGAAGCTGGTCAGAGTTGATGGGAAGATGGATGGAGCCAAATACAGGGCAATCTTAGAAGAAAAACTGTTAGAGTCTGCAAAAGACTTGAGACTGGGACGGAGGTTCACCTTCCAGCAGGATAACAACCCTAAACCTACAGCCAGAGCTACAATGGAATGGTTTAGAATCAGATCAAAGCATATTCATAAGTTAGAATGGCCCAGTCACAGTCCAGGCTGGTAGATTCATCCCCAAAAAGACTTACAGCTGTAATTGCAGCAAAGGATGGTTCTACAAAGCATTGACTCAGGTGGCTGAATACAAATGCACGCCACACTTTTCAGATACTTGTTTGTAAAAAAAAATTGTAAAAAAACAATTATTTTATTTTCCACTTCACAATTATGTGCCACTTTGTGTTGGTCTATCACATAAAATCCCAATAAAATACAATTACGTTTTTGGTTATAACATTACAAAATGTGGAAAATTTCAAGGGGTGTGAATACTTTTTCAAGGCACTGTAGCAAAACAGGTAAAGCAGAGTTCCGCCAATTTATTTATTTTTTTAAAGTCAGCAGCTACAAATACTGCAGCTGCTGACTTTTAAAATGTGGACACTTACCTGCCTAGGGCACCTGCGATGTCCTCACCTGAAGCTGACCCATTCCTCTGCTCCTTGGTGGAGGCCACGCCATCCTCAGTAAGGGAATGAGGAAGCGATGCCTTGCGGCTTCATAGCCTAGCTCCCTACTGCGCATCCTAACTGGTCCCTGCTGTCTAAGACTGTGTGCCAGGCTGCTAGTGCACTTACTGGGAAAAGAACCTTGAAAACAAAATCAGCAGCTCTTGTGGGGGTAGTGCTGCACAACATTTATGGTACTTTACTAAAAGTTTCTATCTTCCGCTTGTTCCGTTAAGCTTTGAAAATGAAAGATAGGAGCCGATTCTGTCTGTTCCTGGTTTAGCAATTCCTATCATTAAGCTCTTTGCAGCTTTGCCAACACAAATATTTTGTACTTATGTGCAACTGCATTAGAGCAAAATGCAAGGATAATCAGATAGTATTCACTTGCACACAATATCTTGAAGCAGATATAGTGATAACTCACATTTACGTGTAGCGCTACCCCCGCAGGAGCCGCTGGTTAGATTTGGGATCTACTCTCACTAATCTAATTGTCCCCTTTTAATGTTTCGAACCCGCCCTTGGCACACCAAGCAAAATTGCATATATATTGGTATATTGAGAATCCCACGTGTAGCTATGAGATTCCAATAATACACAAATAAAATAGGTAGAAATAACATGCAATATTATTGTTACCTTTCTTGGACTGCGGACTTCAAGAGAAGAAACACACCTCACAATAAATGCAATTGAACCAGAAAGAGTTTTACTTGACAATGCATTAATGAAAAGAACAAGCAAAGAATTACACACACAGCATATATATATATATATATATATATATATACACATACACACACACACACACACACACACACACACACACACACACACACACACACACACACACACACACACACACACACACACACACACACACACACACACACACACACACACACACACACACACACACGGCTCTGCAAAGGGCCCTTTGCGAGAGTCAGCGAAACAGCAAAAGAAACGTTACCCAGATTAGACTCTATAATTAACTTTTAATAACCTGTGCTCGCGAGCTCCCCTAGTGGGCAACCTATTGAAGTGCAGCTGCTAGCAGGTCTCAATCAGGCCTAGCCTGCTAAAAGTCCAAAAGTTCCTCAGCGATGAGGTCTAGTTGTAGGCTCATTGGTGCACTTTTAAATATATTTGTAATCCACAGGGGTCTTTAAACTCAGTCTAAGGGGTGGTTAATATAGGCGGAATGTATCAATCCTTCAGTCTGCATCAAATCAGTATGGCAAACGTGACTTCCTGATGTTCCTAACGGATCAGCAAACAGTGTGCCTTCTGCTAAGGTGTGAGTTACTGTAGGTAACAAAGTTATTGGGTATGGAAACTTGGGCAGATGCCCTCTCACCCGATCAGGCTTAGTCCGCCTGAGCTTCTCTCAGAGATGAGCCACGACACGACACTAGGCCTCTGTTGTCCTGCTCTGCACAGCTCCGGTCAGTAGTCGATCCGTCTATCCGATCTCCTGGAACATGAGCTGGACACACTTGAACTTGCTTCCCTCCGGATGGTTGGTCCTCCGGTGGATTCAGGCCCAGGCTTCGGGCCTAACAGCTTGGCTGCAGTGCTCCACCACAGCTCCGCAGAGGAAGAAGTGCAGGTCCCGAGAGAATGAATGAATGAAAAACTTATATAGCGTGCCCTGTCTTTAAGTAACCTCCCCCATGAGGCAGTGCGGAGATGTCACATGCTCAGAAAAGGTCAGGCATTGTGGGAAATGTAGTCTTTCTCTACCAATAGTCAATGGAGTCCGTATCTCCTGATTCCTCTAGTCCCACAATGCACTGCTTCAACAATATCAACTTATGTACAGCATGACTTGAACAACGATGGGGTTCAGTTCTGCATCGCTATTAGTAATAGTCCCTGATGACAGGACCCTGTTACATACACGATAAACTGAATAAGAGAAATGCATTTGGACAATCAGACAAGACCCCTTTCACACTGGGGCATTAGCGGTAAAGCGCGCTAGCAGGGTGCTAATAACCCCCGCTAGCGGCAGGAAGAAAGGGTTAATAGCACCCGTGTTGCAACGCTGTCAAAACGCTTTGCATGCGCTTAGGCAGCACTGCCCATTAATTTTAATGGGCAAGGCGCTATACACCACTCCCCCACCACCCCAAAGATGCTGCTTGCAGGACTTTTTTTCCTGTCTTGCAAGCGCACCGCCCCAGTGTGAGGCGCTTTACAGGCACTATTTTTAGTGCTAAAAGTTCTGAAAAGGGAAAGGGGTCTACAAGATGACCCCAGTGTCATACATACATTTTTATCTTCCATTACATCTGAATTCTGGAATGGCAGTTATGTATGTGCTACCCGTATACCTAGAATTAGAAGCATGTTTGACATCTAACTCCACTATAGCACCATGGAGCATATCATGATACTGGTGTGAGTTATGCAGCTTATTCCTTCAGGAGACTGTGCCTGTATCAGTACCAAAATAACATTTACATTGAATTGCTACACAATGTTCTGTAATGAGGGCTGCATAAGATAGATCTATTGACTTTTTAAAGAAGAACTAGGGGCACTATACTCTCCTCCTCTTCAAAAGTCTGCAAGGGGTCCCACACCAACACCTGCATCTCCTCCACAGCTCCTTCCAGGTGCCGGTCTCCAGCCACCTTGATTGGCTGACAAAGTATAGTTAACGAGTTCAGTCATCCCATTACACAGGGACCGTGCCAGCAATGTAACCTGAGCTGCATGTGCCTGTATTTTTGCTTTAAAATATAGTACTGTAACATTCCAAGTGATAAGCTGGTTTCACATGGGCTTTTCCACAGTCCACATCTGCCTGCTCAGCAGGGGATCTTCCCGCTAAGTAGGAGGATGACAAGTCTGTGTCTGCTCCGCCATGCAAAGTGAACACAGGCACAGCCCCTGCTCTCCTCTATCGGATGGAAACAGAATGGCCTGTCCATTTCCATCCAACTGTCATCCGATCTGATCTGTTGTTTTTGGCAGACAGGATTGGACAGTGTCTGCTGACATCTGCAGCTCCATATATTGGAGGGTCCGATATATCGGACTGGAGGGTCCGATCTGGTCCACCTGAAAAACTCTTAATAATAATACTACAGGCAAGCTGTTGATTCTTCTAGCTGCAGTATAATCAGTATGTATATACATCCCAGCTTTGTGCAGTTACATCTCTCTGCAGGCCATTAGTATATCTGGAAGTACAACAAGGAGAAGCAGAGAGTCACGAGCTGATAAAAGAGGGCAAGCAGGCTCTGCGTCTAGAGGCAACAGTGCTGGTCGTGGACACGGTGCATCCTCATCAGCACGTGGCCGTGGGACACGCTCATCCTTTTTTTCGACAGCTGGCCGTGTTGAGCCGCAACATGCCGAACACTTGGTAGAGTGGATGACCAAGTCGTCCTCTGGCAAAGCGGCTGCCAACGCGGCCTCTTCCCTCTGCTCAATGGCATCAGTAACTCCTTCCCTAGCCCCACCATGTCCTCCTGAGGAGTCCCCTGAACTGTTTGACCACAGTGTTGGGTACATGCTGCAGGAGGATGCGCAGCGTTTTGAAGGCTCCGATGACGGTACCCAGCTAGAGGAAGGCAGTAACGTAAGCCCAGAGAGAGGGAGGGGGTGCCCAAGAAGGACAGCAATCTGGCAGTCATGTTCCCCCAGCTGCAGCATACTGCCAGGTTTGCTACAGTGATGAGGAGGGAGGGGATTATGAGGTCACTGACTCCACGTGGGTGCCTGAGAGGAGGAGGAGGCACATCTCCAACGAGGCAGGATGCCCGCCAGGGGCCAGCTTAAGGGCAGCACACCGACTGCATCACCCTGCAGAGCTCTGCATGTGCAGGGCGCTGCTGTCTCTCTGCGTTATTCCAAAAGTTCTTTGGTGTGAGCCTTTTTTGAGATGAGTGCATCAGATCGCACCGCTGCTATTTGCAACATATGTCGCAAGCATATCTCGCGTGGCCAACACATCACCCGCTTGGGCACCATGTGCTTAACCAGACATGTGTCGACCTGCCATGCAGTTCGTTGGCAAGCGTACCTAAAAGACCCACACCAAAGAACAAAGCGGACCTCTACTTGCTCCTCATCAGCTGGGATCTCCAACCCCACTATACCTTCTGTCCTCTCTGATGCCTGCACTGATAGAAATGAAGGTGTAGAATTAAGTGTGTCACAGCCAAGTACTTGCGGGCAATCTGATATCGGTACACTGACGTCAGATTATACCAGGCAAATTTCCCTGCCCCAGCTGCTGCAGCGCCAAAATAAGTTCGCTCTCAGCCATCCACATGCCCAGCGGTTGAATGCTAGCTTGGCTAAATTGCTAGCACTTCAACTGCTGCCTTTTCAGTTGGTAGACTCTGCTACCTTCCGTGAGTTTGTGGAATGTGCGGTACCTCAGTGGCAGGTTCCCAAACGCCACTTTTTCTAACGGAAGGCGATTCCGGCTCTCTACCGGCATGTGGAAGGCAATGTCCATGCCTCGCTGGACAGGGTGGTCAGTGGTAAGGTGCATATTACTGCTGACTCATGGTCCAACAGGCATGGACGGGGACATTACCTATCTTTCACGGCGCATTAGGAGACTCTGCTGGCAGCTGGGAAGGATGCAGGACAAGGTACAGTAGTGTCTGAGGTTGTTCCGGCACCACGCCTCCAAAATGCTACTACTGGTGATTGTGACACACCTCTCTCCTCCACCTCCTCCTCTTCTTCCTCCATGGCCTCTTCCTGTGCCGATTTGTCTTCGGAACCAGCGGTGGTCCGTAGGCGTTCAAGGGGCTACGCAGGTATGAAGACAAAAAGATGCCATGCGGTGCTTGAGCTGGTGTGCTTGGGGGAGAGGAGCCACACCAGGGGAAAGAGGTTCTGTCAGCTCTGCAGGGGCAGGCTCAGAGGTGGTTGACGCCATGTCAGCTTAAGCCAGGAATGGTGGTTTGCGACAATGGCACCAACCACCTCTCCTCCCTCCGACAGGGACAACTGACCCATGTGCCCTGTTTTGCTCACGTCCTTAACTTGGTGGTGCAGCGGTTCTTGGGCAGGTACCCGGGCTTACAGGATGTTCTGAAGCAGGCCAGGAAACTCTGTGTGCATTTCCACCAGTCATATACAGGGAGTGCAGAATTATTAGGCAAGTTGTATTTTTGAGGATTAATTTTATTATTGAACAACAACCATGTTCTCAATGAACCCAAAAAACTCATTAATATCAAAGCTGAATATTTTTGGAAGTAGTTTTTAGTTTGTTTTTAGTTTTAGCTATTTTAGGGGGATATCTGTGTGTGCAGGTGACTATTACTGTGCATAATTATTAGGCAACTTAACAAAAAAAAAAATATATACCCATTTCAATTATTTATTTTTACCAGTGAAACCAATATAACATCTCAACATTCACAAATATACATTTCTGACATTCAAAAACAAATCGGTGACCAATATAGCCACCTTTCTTTGCAAGGACACTCAAAAGCCTGACATCCATGGATTCTGTCAGTGTTTTGATCTGTTCACCATCAACATTGCGTGCAGCAGCAACCACAGCCTCCCAGACACTGTTCAGAGAGGTGTACTGTTTTCCCTCCTTGTAAATCTCACATTTGATGATGGACCACAGGTTCTCAATGGGGTTCAGATCAGGTGAACAAGGAGGCCATGTCATTAGTTTTTCTTCTTTTATACCCTTTCTTGCCAGCCACGCTGTGGAGTACTTGGACGCGTGTGCTGGAGCATTGTCCTGCATGAAAATCATGTTTTTCTTGAAGGATGCAGACTTCTTCCTGTACCACTGCTTGAAGAAGGTCTCTTCCAGAAACTGGCAGTAGGACTGGGAGTTGAGCTTGACTCCATCCTCAACCCGAAAAGGCCCCACAAGCTCATCTTTGATGATACCAGCCCAAACCAGTACTCCACCTCCACCTTGCTGGCGTCTGAGTCGGACTGGAGCTCTCTGCCCTTTACCAATCCAGCCACGGGCCCATCCATCTGGCCCATCAAGACTCACTCTCATTTCATCAGTCCATAAAACCTTAGAAAAATCAGTCTTGAGATATTTCTTGGCCCAGTCTTGACGTTTCAGCTTGTGTGTCTTGTTCAGTGGTGGTCGTCTTTCAGCCTTTCTTACCTTGGCCATGTCTCTGAGTATTGCACACCTTGTGCTTTTGGGCACTCCAGTGATGTTGCAGCTCTGAAATATGGCCAAACTGGTGGCAAGTGGCATCTTGGCAGCTGCACGCTTGACTTTTCTCAGTTCATGGGCAGTTATTTTGCGCCTTGGTTTTTCCACACGCTTCTTGCGACCCTGTTGACTATTTTGAATGAAACGCTTGATTGTTCGATGATCACGCTTCAGAAGCTTTGCAATTTTAAGAGTGCTGCATCCCTCTGCAAGATATCTCACTATTTTTGACTTTTCTGAGCCTGTCAAGTCCTTCTTTTGACCCATTTTGCCAAAGGAAAGGAAGTTGACTAATAATTCTGCACACCTGATATAGGGTGTTGATGTCATTAGACCACACCCCTTCTCATTACAGAGATGCACATCACCTAATATGCTTAATTGGTAGTAGGCTTTCGAGCCTATACAGCTTGGAGTAAGACAACATGCATAAAGAGCATGATGTGGTCCAAATACTCATTTGCCTAATAATTCTGCACTCCCTGTAATGCCAGTGCTCGGCTGGCTGACCTCCAAAAGGAATACAACCTGCCCAAGAACCGCCTAATCTGTGACATGCCCACCAGGTGGAACTCTCTGTTGGCCATGCAGCAGCAGCTGCACACGCAGCAGAGGGCCATCAATGAGTATTTGTGGCAATATGACACCAGCACACGGTCAGGGGAGCTTGTTTTTTCCCCCACTCCAGTGGGCCATGATCAGGGATGCATGCACTGTCATGTCACCATTTGAGGAGGCCACGAGGATGGTGAGCAGTGACAGTGCATGCATCAGTAACACTGTCCCTCTTATCCACCTGTTGGAGCACACGCTGCGTGGAATAATGGACAGGGCACTTGAGGCAGAACAGAGGGAGGAAGAGGAGGACTTCCTTACCTCTCAAGGCCCCCTTTATCCAGACAGTGGGCCAGATTCAGAAAGATGCGCGCATCTTTCTGCTGGCGTAACGTATCTCCGATATGTTACGCCGCTCTAACTTTGGGCGCAAGTTCTGTATTCAGAAAGAACTTGCGCCCTTAGTTACGGCGGCGTAACGTATGTGTTGCGGAGTAAGGCCGCCTAATTCAAATGGGGATGTAGGGGGCGTGTTTTATTTAAATTTGGCTTGACCAACGGCGCATGCGTGAAAACGCATCCCAGTGCGCATGCTCGAAAATCCGCCGCAAAACGTCATTGCTTTCGACGTGAACGTAAATTACGTCCAGCCGTATTCGCAAACAACTTACGCAAACGACGTAAAATTTCAAAACTCGGCGCGGGAACGTCGGCCATACTTAACATTAGCTACGCCTCATATAGCAGGGGTAACTATACGCCAAAAAAAGCCGAACGTAAACGACGTAAAAAAATGCCCCGGCGGGACGTACGTTTCTGAATCGCCGTATCTACCAAATTAGCATATTCCTCGCGTAAACATACGGAAGCGCCACCTAGCGGCCAGCCTGAAATTGCAGCCTAAGATACGACGGTGTAAGACACTTACACCTGTCGGATCTTAGAGATATCTATGCGTAACTGATTCTCTGAATCAGGCGCATAGATACGACGACCGGACTCGGAGATACGATGGCGTATCAGGAGATACGCCGTCGTATCTCCTATCTGAATCCGGGCCAGTGTTCCTGCTTGCCTGCCTATCACACAGGAAGAGGAGGATCGTCGGCATGGAGGTGGAGCCTAGCACTCGGCATCAGCAGCAGTCTTCAAGGGATCAATTACGGTCCCGATAAACCCATGGACTTGAACGTGGCTGGGAGGAGATGACTGCGGTTCATGTCATCCTCAGTGACCCAGAGGACTCCGCACCGAATGCCTCGGCTAACCTACGCTGCATGGCCTCCCTGATCCTGCAAAGCCTGCGTAAGGATCCTCGTATTCATGCTATCAAGGAGAGGGATCATTACTGGCTGGCAACCCTCCTTGATCCACTTTACAAGGGTAAGGTTGCGAACCTTATCTTCCCGGCGCAGAGGGAGCAGAGGATGAAACCTCTTCGGGAGGCCTTGCAGAAAGGTCTGTGCAACGCGTTCCCAGAGACTGGGAGGTTACAAAATCCTGGTCCTGGACAATGTGTTGCTGAGGCTTCGGTCACTCAAAGAAGGAGCGGTGGAGAAGGTGGCCATCTGACCGATGCGTTCAGACAATGTTTTAGTCCGCAGCCCCAAGGTATGACCGGTTCCAGCAACCATCGCCAGTGTCTGTTTTACATGGTGCAGGAATACCTAGGGGCAAGATCAGACTTGGACACCTTTACCTGGGTTACTGGGTCTTGAGGATGGATCACTGGCCAGAGCTTGCACAGTATGCAATTGAGCTACTGGCCTGTCCTGCATCCAGCATTCTTTCGGAACGCACATTCAGTGCTGCTGGAGGCTTTGTAACCGATCACAGGGTGCGCCTGTCCACTGACTCGGTCGATCGACTGACCTTCATAAATATGAATCAGTCTTGGATCACCACCAGCTATCAAGCACCTGATGCTGATGTAACCGAATAATTTTTGTTGAAATGTCAGATACCTTCAAGACTGCCTATGCTGATGCTGAGTGACTATCCTGTTATGCTGAGTGACTATCCTCTTCCTCCTCAATGATCATGCTGATAGCTTGTAAAAACATTTTTGGTTCTGGGCACCGCCACCAGTGGCTAAGGCCCAATTTTTCTGCCCCTGTTTAACAGGGGCGTGTAATTACAATTTTTGATGCAATATTTTACACCAGGGCTCATTCCTGCGCTCCAACTAGAGTATCTGTGAGGGGTGGCAGTGTTGTGGCACCAGCACCAATGCCAAAGGCCCAATTTTTATGCCCCTGTTTAACAGGGGCATGTAATTACAATTTTTGATGCAATATTTTACACCAGGGCTCATTCCTGCGCTCCAACTAGAGTATCTGTGAGGGGTGGCAGTGTTGTGGCACCAGCACCAATGCCAAAGGCCCAATTTTTATGCCCCTGTTTAACAGGGGCATGTAATTACAATTTTTGATGCAATACTTTGCAGCAGGGTTCATTCCTGCGCTACAGTTAGAGTATCTGTGAGGGGTTGCTGTGTTGTGGAACCAGTCTCTAAGGCCCAATTTCTCTTTCGTTCATGGACGGACACAGCCTTAATCTTGACAAAGTGGTAAATAGCAGGGTCGATCCTAGGCAGGGTGCACAGGGTGCATTGCACCCAAGCTCCTGCAGAGGTGGGGGTGCCGAACATCTAACAGACTCTCTAACAGAAGCCCTCTCTGTGTCCATCACAGAGGCCCCCCTCCAGGTCCCAGTAAAGTACTCTGCTTCTCTTCCTGTATTTTGTTTATTGTCAAGAGATCATGTAAGGATCCCAGGTTAATGAAGACTTTGTGGGGGAGCATCTCTGTGGTTGAGTCCTTGCCATAGAAACATTTGTAAAGGGGAGGCGTTAGTAAAATGACGATTCCCATGTGGGGGTGCCAGAAATATTTCTGCACCCAGGCGCCTATGACCCTAGGATCGGCCCTGGTAAATAGCCTTCCTTTAGGAGTGACTAGGCAGAAAGTGTTAACAAACTTCAAATATGGACAGCCCCGCCCCGGGTGCGGTCATACTGGCTATATCCCCTCAGCCTGCACCAAGCAGTTCAGTTTTTTTCTGCCTAGTTAAGGAGAAGACATGGCTCCCTTCAGGCCCATAGGCCTGGAGGCTTTAAATCTACTTTGGATTTTTTGTTTTATTTTTCAATGAATTTTTTTCCTGTGATCTTCGATCAACTGCCGACTGGGCAACAGGCTGGATCCCAGATCTTTGGAGTCCCCCCAGTTTCGGCCATCCAGCGTGTGCCGACCATAGTTGCGCACTAGGTCGTCCACGACATACCCATCGCTCTACGGGTGGCCGGTGAGCTAGACGCTCCAGGGCACCCATATGACCGGTCTATAGGGCCGAGTCGCAGCAGCCGGGCCGTCAGTCACCTCCGTTACCATGCGGGAGATGGTCTGTCTAGGATGCTTCCAGCACAACCCTCAGGAAGGGTAAGTAGACAGAGCTGGGCATCCCTGGAGAGGTGAGTAAAGGGCCTTATCCCCCTTCTCCCCTCCCTCCCTTCCCTCCTCCTTAGACTCTCTGAGCTAGCTGCTGGGCAGGGGTTCCTCTGGGGAGCTTCACTTGGGGAACCATAAGTCACTAAATCAATGTAAAAAGCTGCATAATAGATTCTGCTTGCCTGTGTGTCCTGCCCCATGCTGTCGGCGGCCATGTTTGGTGTGTCCATGCTGTATTTCTTTACTTGCACAATGTATAAAGCTGAATAAGAGATTCTGCTTACCTGTGTGTCCTGCTCCATGTTGTCGGCGGCCATGTTTGGTGTGTCCATGCTGTGTTTCTTGACTTACACTGGCGGCCATGTTCTTGTAGCCACATCTGTATTGGCCTAGCAACGCAGTGTACTGACTGCTGCATTACTCTGCTGCACTGTGGTTTTCTGCCCTGTTGGCCTCTAGTGTCAGATCGGCGGCCATTGTACCATGGATCAGACCATTTAAAAACGGCAGATTAACAGATACACGCTGCTGACTGAAGCAGTCTGAAAGATTGACAAAAATAGCAGCCCCACAAACAGCCTTCGATCCCAGCTTTGGAGAGCACAGATCGACAGACACACTCTGCAGGAAGCTTCTCTGCTATCTAAACCATCTACTACAGTTCCTGGGTGGTGAGTCCTCTGGGGGGGAGGAACCCCTCGTCTCTGCTGCAGCCAGGAGTGGTGGGTTACTTGTTTGGGAGTCCCTGTGTCAGGTGTGTGGACAGCATGGCGTCAGAAGAAGATGCTTTTTCCCCCAAGACACCTGAGCTGGCAATTGATGCCCCTGCACCCGATGTATCGGTGGATGCTATGTCCGCAATCCTAGATGCCTTTGTGGCCAAGGTGGAAGCAGCGCGTGGGAGAACAGGGCTAGAAAGCGCCCCCCCCGCCATCTTCTGGGGACAACTCGGATGCGGAGCCGGGTCCAGCTAGCGCTCATGACCCTGGCTCTGAGGTATCTGAGGATGCAGACCAAGATCGCCCAGACAGTGAGGACGACCTCGGACCCAGGTCAGCACGCGATAGGGCTCTAGTAAGTGACCTTATCACCGCAGTGCGAGATACTCAAAAAAATAGAGGGGTCTGCAGAAGCAGCAGACGCGCCGGTCCCTTTTGGGTTCCGTAAGGCAGTGGTCATCAACCCTGTCCTACAGGGCCCACTAACAGGCCAGGTTTGCAAGATAACTGAAATACATCACAGGTGATATCATTTGCTGCTCAGTGATTGCAGTATTCTAGACTGCATCTCCCCATGGTAATACATAAAACCTGGCCTGTTAGTGGGCCCTGTAGGGCAGGGTTGATGACCACTGCTGTAAGGCAACCCGCACTGCTAAAGTGTCTCCTTTGTCTTATTTAGACAAACTTTTATACAAGGAGTGGGATAAACCACAGAAGGTTTTTTCAGTCCCTCTTGAAGAGAGTGTCTTGAAAAGATGGCTCCCGCCTTCAAAGACCCTGCGGACAAGAAGGCTGAGGCGATCACCCGCAACCTGTACACGGTAGTGGGTTTAGCGGTACACCCAACCATAGTTGGGGCCCTGGTGTCTCAGACACTCACGGAATGGGCAAAGATGCTGCTCAATGGGTTACAAGCACGTCAGGCTTCCTCGAACGAGGTAGCCCTAGCTGACCAACTAGTACAAGGCCTAAAATTCTTTTGTTGATAAGCCTTGGACACTATTCCTTTGCAGGTCAGAGCTTCAAGTCAGGCGGTGGTGTTACACCGTCTACTTTGGTTAAAGAGTTGGTTCGCCGACCAATCTTCCAAGAAAGCCCTGATGGACTTGCCCTTTAAGGGCGACAGACTTTTTGGAACTTCCCTGGATGACATAATCAAAGATGCTACAGGAGGTACAGTCCAAAAGGGGGAAGGAGCCACGCCGTACCGCACACAAGCGTTTTTTCGTCCGCCCAGTACGACAGGTAAAAGACCACAGGCCGAAAAAGCGCCTGCTCAGGGACAGAGACGTCCCTGGTTTCGCAAACCCAACAAACCTGCAGACAAAGCTACATCCGCATGAAAGTTTGCCCCCACCCATCACTCGGGTGGGGGGACGTCTTCGTGAATTTGCGACATGGTGGACATCTCAGGTCCCTGACCGGTGGGTTTGCGAAGTAGTGTCTGCAGGGTACAAGATATAATTTCTATCTTGCCCACCAAACAGTTTTTTTCCCTCCAACCTCCAGGTACAACCGACTCGTCGGGAAGCCCTATTTGGGGTAGTTCAAGACCTGCTAAAACGTCTATAACCTGTCAAACCCTCCGACACTTTGGTTGGGTACTGAACATTCAGAAGTCAGTAATGGTACCGACTTAACGCCTAGTATATCTGGGGTTGATTCTGGACTCGAGGCAAAGGTTTTTTTCCCTGTGGAAAAGTTGCAGACTCTTTGGGCTGCGGTGCGGCAGTTGACATCCCAGAAAGGGTCTTCACTCCGCTTTTGCATGCAATTGCTGGGCCTCAGGGTGGCCTCCTTCGAGGCGGGACCATATGCTCAATCTCACACACGAGTGCTACAGAAGGAAATTCTGTCCAGATGGGACAAGCGCCCATCATCCCTGGATTATCAAATCCGGATTAGCCACTTGGTCAGGACTTCCCTTGTTGGCACTTCTGTCCGGGAAGTCGTTCCTTTCCTTTCGCTGGATAGTCATCACGACGGATGCCAGCCTTACCATTTGGGGGGGGGGGGTCTGGGGGGTTCAGTTGACCCAGGGTCGCTGGTCTCCAGAGGATTCCCACTTGCCGATCAATGTCCTGGAACTTCGGGCGATCAGGCTGTGCCTCTCCACATGGTCTCAGAGGCTACAAGGGCGTCCAGTCAGGATCCAGTGGGACAACGCCACTGCGGTGGCATTTGTCAACCATCAAGGAGGAACAAGAAGCTTGGCTGCAGCGTCGGAAGTCGCTCACATCCTAAGGTGGGCAGAAAGGAGCATACCAGCCTTGTCGGCCATATACATTCCGGGCGTGGAAAACTGGCAGGCAGACTACCTGAGTCGCCAGATGCTGGACCAAGGAGAATGGTCTCTGCACCCGGATGTGTTTCAGCTCCTTTGCCCAAGATGGAGCACGCCAGACGTAGATCTCCTGGCGTCTCGACTCAATCGGAAGGTATTGAGGTTTGTGGCCAGGTCAAGAGACCCATGGGCAGACGCGACAGATGCGTTAGTGGCACTGTGGAGTCAGTACCGGCTAACCTATGCCTTCCCTCCTCTAAAGCTCCTTCCTCATCTGCTTCACAGAGAGGGGATTCCTATGATCCTAATTGCTCCAGATTGGGCTCGGCGTCCTTGGTACGCCGACCTAGTGCGTCTAGTCGCAGACGTCCTTTGGCGTCTACTGCTAGGAAAATACCTGCTGTCTCAAGGTCCCATATGCCATCCTGTTTTACAGTCACTGGCTTAATGGCAGGGCTATTGGGAGCCAGATGCTAAGAGACCGGGACCTGTCAGACTCTGTGATCTCTACCATGAGGAGTGCTCGGAAATCGTCCTCCAGGAAGATTTACCATCGCACTTGGAAGACCTACATATCCATTCGTGATGAAATGAGGTGACATCTACGTGCTTATTTGGTTCCCAGAGTCCTGCTGTTCTTGCAGCATGGAGCGGACCAAAAATTTGCCTTAATTACAATTATGGGGCAGATATCTGCCTTGGCTGTCTTTTTTTCAAAGACCCCCGGCGACTCACTCTCTAGTGAGAACGTTTGTACAGGGGGTTCGGCATGCGGCCCCACCGGTCCGTCCTCCACTACCTCTGTGGGGATTTGAATAGCAGACGTCCCTTTGACGTCTACCGCTACAAGAGTACCTGCTGTCACAAGGTCCCATACGTCATCCTGCTTTACAGTCAATGGCCTTAACGGCATGACCTCTAGGTGCCTCAGAAACCACCGTTTGAGAACATTAGGGAAGTTCCCTTGTTGACACTTTACCAGAAAGTGGTCCTTTTGGTGGCTGTTATGTCAGTTAAGACGGGTTCTGAGCTGGCAGCCTTGTCATGAAAGGCTCCATATCTGATCTTCCACAAGGATAAGGTGGTGCTGCGGCCGCAGCCTTTTTTTCTTCCCAAGGTCATTTCGACCTTCCATCTCAAGGAAGACATTGTACTGCCATCCTTGTGTTTTCATCGTCGAATACTAAGGAGACGACGTGGCATTCCTTGGACGTTGTCCGAGCTCCGAGAATATACTTGTCTGTTACTGCTCCGTTCCGGAGTTCAGACTCGCTGGTTGTTTCGGTGGCTGGTCCCAAGAAGGGCCCAGCGGTCTCATCGCCTGCCATTTCGAGGTGGATCCGACAGATCCTGATCAGGCTTACGCCATAAAGGGTTGGGCGCCTCCCTGTCACGATGCATTCGACCAGGGCAATGGTGCCTCTTGGGCTTTCTGACATTAAGCGTCTGTTTGCCAGGTGTGTAAGGCGGCGACCTAAACTTTCACTAAACTTTACAATTTGATGTGAGTGCATCTTCAGACGCTTCTTTGGCCGCAAAGTTTTGCAGGCGGCTGTTTAGAGTTACAACTCCTCAGTTGAGGAGCTCTGTTTTGTTTTGGGGTGAAGTTTAATTTAATGCTGTTCCCACCCCTCATTTTGTCAAGATTAAGGCTGTGTCCGTCCATGAACGAAAGAGAAAATAGGATTTTATACTCACCGTAAAATCCTTTTCTCTGAGTTCATCGACGGACACAGCACCCACTCCTCCTTTTTTTTTTATGTTTGTACTGCTTGCTAAAACTGAACTGCTTGGTGCAGGCTGAGGGGATATAGCCAGTAGGACTGCACCCGGGGCAGGGCTGTCCAGCTTTGAGGTTTGTTAGCCTTTCTTTAGGAGTGACTAGGCAGAAAGTGTTATTTCCCACTTTGTCAAGATTAAGGCTGTGTCCGTCCATGAACTCAGAGAAAAGGATTTTACGGTGAGTATAAGATCCTATTTTTTCTGCCCCTGTTCAACAGGGGCATGTAATTACAATTCTCTCCTGTAAGAGGTGTTTCCTCTCCACTGATGCTTTATCACCAAACCTTGTTTCACAAAAAAAAACAAATTTTCCAATAAACATTTGTCATTGGGACAGAAAGTGAGGTGAAATCTTCTGAACAGGTGCACAGACAGCAACACAAATGTTACAGGGGTGATAACCCTTCCCTATGTTTTCCAAAAAGCTTAAAAAATAGATTTTTTTGGCTGGAGCTACACTTTGTAATTTTGAACTGGTAAATTTTTAAACAGGTTCTACTTAACAACAAACCTACAGTCCCTGTCTTGTATACTGCTGTTCAGAGTATAGAGGGCATGGGGGCCCCACGCCTTTCCTTTTTTTAATTTGGGTGTGGGGTTCCCCTTAATATCCATACAAGATAGGGGCTGGTAATGGCCTGGGGGGGGGGGGGGAACCCATGCCATTTTTCTCAATGATTTTCATCCATATTGCCGGGACTAGACATTACATTAAAGCTTCTTGCATACATAGGCCATTGCACCTCCCCAATGTTGGAAGAAACTTTTTACTCAAAGAAATGAGGTACACATGCCTTTCTCAATACTGATCATAGTTTGCATACAGTGCTACCATGTCTATGGCCTTAAGCATATTATCAGTCCTAGGCCGCAGGGTACGTTCCACCCGCTGGGAGGAACCAGCTCCCCATCAAACTACATAATACATTTTAAACATTAGTATTTATGTTTATTAAATTGTAACATCTTTATATGTGTATACATTCCTAGAGTGTCTTCTTTGCAGCTGTGATTCTCATTTACTGCTAATTATACCAATTAACTAATGGGAGTGGTTACAGTCACTAAAATCGCCTGGTTGCATCTAGGATGGCAAATATGTGTGTCCCAGATTCAGGCTCTATGCCGATTTTTACCACTAGGGGGAAGTGCTGAGAGTCCTGCAGGGGTAGTGGTAATGAGCCCAGCTGAAGTAAGTGGGCTCATTAAGACCTCTACAAAACTCCTGGCATGCTTAGGGAGGTGCTCTATCCTGGAACCAGTTCTGTGCCTGTTTAGACTGGGGAGTGTGATACCGGTCTGTGCGGTGAGACAACGCCTGTGTAGCAAGCCTCTGTAACAGGGAGCTAGGTGCTGGGACAGCACAAGGCTGCACCCCGCTGATAGCCAGGGAAACCTGTCTATGTAGTAAATAACGGTTCACACTACCGCGACCTGGGATCCTACTTGTGTCGCCCCAAGTCGTGTGAATGAATGAGAGCTGTCTTAATGTACACTACTGAAGTCGCTCTGACTTCAGAAAAGGTTCCTGTACTACTTCAAGGCGACTTCTATCCGACTTGTACCCATAGATTTCAATGGAATTGCCTCCAAAGTCGGATCACTCTCTTAACTGAAGCAACTTTACAAGAAAAGAAAATAGTTTACCCAGGCAAACCCCTCCCTCCCACAGAGCTCATTATTCTGTGATTGGCCACAGCCAAAGTCGTCTGTCCTGGAGGCAATTTCAAGTTGCGTTGTAAGTTGCTCCATGTCGTGCTGAAGTCGCGCTGTAAGTCGGGTTGCCCCTGTGTGAACCGGCACTAAGTGGCCAAGTTGGCAAGGATTTATTTTCATGTTTCTTTTTGTTTTGCTGTTTTTGGATCTTTGTAAATAGTGTTTTTTCACCTTCACTGCTGTTTGCTGTGCCTAATTTTTGTGTAGTGAACCCATCCAGGGGGTCACACACACCCGCTGCCGAGCTAACCCCTCACAAAATGTGTGTGTTGTTCATGTTGGTGACTATGCTGTGAGCAAGACTACCTGCCGAAACATGTCAGCAGTTACCTTTTGTAGCTTGGTTTTATCTGAATAAAACATATGGATGGATTCCAGAGTGTCGGTTCTTCCAATTAATTTCTATTCAAGTATTTGTGACGAGTGGGAGGATGTCTGAACCTGAGCACCTGGAGTGGCAATACCAGTGATCAACCATTACTAATGGAGTCTCACAGTTGGAGAGGTACTTTTCATTGTGTACAGTACACTGTTCCTGCATTGTGTGGGGTTGAATAGCCAGGGAGGACCCTGCAGCCTTGCACAAAAGCCTGTAAACAGCCTCAGAAACAAATCTCCCTGTTAGGCCTGAGCATTGGTCTTTTATCATTGTGGATTTTTTCCTGTTTAGGATGGGTATTGCCAACCTCCTATGTTGTTCTGGAAGATGAATTGGGAAAATTATTTCTATATTTAATTTATCTCCTGTAATCAAAGAAGAAACATATCACAAATTGCTGCATGAAGTCAACTGTGAGATACAGTTAGCTATCTACTGCTCATCTCATAATTCTTGCCAACCATGGAAAGCAGAATGGCCGCCTATAAAAGGGATGCCATACTTGTTATAGTCTGCCTCTATGCTCACTACACTGTTACTTAACTCATACCTTCTCCCAGCAGTTTGTGATCTGTTTGTCAACTGATTACTTGAGTGGAGAAATAAATAAGTGCAACAAAGATCTGTGCTGTAAAGTTTTCCCTGTAGGGATCCCATAGTAGGCCTCGTAATTTATTGTGTCCATATACAGTACATACTTCATGTTGCCCATGACAGCTAGACAGGTTCTTCTATTAATCCTCCTATGCTGCAATAGAAACATGGAAAATCTGTCTGTTATTAGAAACAACAACTTTTTGTTCATAGTACTTTTGAAAATGAGGTCTACTATGTCCACAGCTTGGAAGGCTGCAGCTGTTGTCTTAGGAAGTGATATCCATGACAGCTGTATTTCTAAACCCCCACATGCTGAACCAATCATGTGGACATGATGATAATGCACATGTTGCTACTATGTCTAAATTATAATGTAGACCCCAATTTTGCCTTTTAGCATTAACTACGTTTAAGGGGCAATACAAGAAACAGATATGTATGTTCTACAAAGTTTATGCTTATGCAGGCAAACAACGGAGGCAAACTGGAATAAGGCATTTTTCCTAAAATGTGATACATTACTTTAACCTAGAAAACATTCTGATGTCATGATAAAAGATGTACGATTAAAACTAAACAGAGGTGTGCAGTTTTATGTACTTCATTGCTTTTTTTTTTTTTTTTTTTCTCCTACTACCAGAGTAGCTTGTTTTTTGGACTGGGCCAGTTTTACTTTTATGTAGACACTGGTGAATCACATATTATGGACTTGAAATGTCAATGAAGGCTGACAAATATGTTTTCTAAAAGCAGAGCGCCTACAGAAAAGGGAAAATCAACAACCATTTTTCATCAACAAAATTGAAAAAATTTGTGAAACAATTCAGCAAAAAAAAAAACTACAAGCCTTACCCCTACAAAAAAAAAATATATTAATACAAATACTCTTCAATCAACAAAATTTACATTGGAGCCAATTTCCATCGATGGCACAAAAAATATCATCGGAAGCCTGCAAGACAGTACATCCCCTAACGACGACATCCCCACAAAACTGCTGAAAGAATGTGCCGATATTTTGGCACCCGCGATCGCGCACCTTATAAACCAATCATTTAAGGAAGGTGTAGTTCCAACCTCCCTAAAGCAAGGCATAATTAAACCCCTTCTAAAAAAAAAACAACCTCAACCCAAAAGACCCAAACAACCGTAGACCTATAACCGGCCTCAACGTCTTCGAAGCAGCAGAAGGAGAATCTTGTCTCCTTATACTGCTGGACCTTAGTGCTGCCTTTGACACAGTAGACCACAAATTGTTGCTGACTCGCCTCGCAGAAGTAGCTAGAGTTGCAGACTCGGATCTACCCTGGTTTTCATCATTCCTGGAAAATCGATCCCAGGCAGTGAAACTAGGACCTTTCACGTCTGAAGCACATACCGTGTCATGCAGAGTACCCCAAGGATCACCCCTGTCGTCCCTTACTATTTAACATTTACCTCCGCCCACTCCTCAAAATTATCAGTAACCAGGAAATACTCTACCATTCCTACGCGGATGACACTTAACTTTATTTTCGTATCAACAACAAAAAGGACCAATACCACGTACTAGAACAATGCCTCACTTTAATAGACAACTGGATGACGGAGAGTCACCTTAAACTCAATGGATCAAAAACAGAACTCCTTCTACTCCATGCAAACCAAAAGAGACTTGCCAGGACGACATGGACGCCACCGCCCATCTTGGGACAAACCATCGCCCCAAGCACCAAAGTCAAAAGCCTCTGAGTCATTTTTGACTCTGACATGACAATGGATGCACAAATGGGATCAGTAGTTAGCGGATCTCACCATCTTCTACGTCTTCTACGAAGACTCGTTCCCTTCATCCCGAAAGAAGACACAGCAGCAGTAGTAGGAACAATTATCAACTCTAGGCTCGATTATTGTCAGGGAAATGGCCGTAGAAGAAGTACTGGCAATCTTGCCAGCAGAAGAAATGGGCGCCTTAGGCCCCGTACACACGACCAAACATGTATGCTGAAACTGGTCCGCGGGCCAGTTTCAGCATACATGTTTGGTCGTGTGTAGGCGCGAGCGGGCCGAATTCCAGCAAACATTTGCCCGCCGGGCCTTTTTCCAGCAGGCAAATATTCATGGACGTGTTTTAAAACCGTCCGCTGGAATCCTGCCCGCTCGGACATGTACGGTCGTCAGTACAGACCTACCGTTACATGTCCAGGCGCCCGCCGTCCCTCGCATGCGTCGAATGACTTCGACGCATGCGTGGAAGCCTTTAAATGGCAGGCCCGCCCACGTCTCTGCGTCATCGCCGCGGCGACGACGCGGACACGCCCCGCGTAATGTTTACGCGCGGACTTCTGTACGATGGTGTGTACAACCATCGTACAGAAGCCCTCTGGCAGACATGTACGGTGGAAACGGTCCGACGGACCGCTTTCACCGTACATGTTTGTTCGTGAGTACCCGGCCATAGGCACATCATGTGACAGGTGTATCCTCCTGCTGGCCTATTCTCAGGGAAATGGCCATAGAAAAAGTACTGGCAATCTTGCCAGTAGAAGAAATGGGCACCATAGGCACATCATGTGACAGGTGGATCCTCCTGCTGGCCTATAAAAGGCTGCCACTGTCTGATCAAAAAAGGGTGATTATACTGCGCTGCTTAAAACCCACTAATTAATAAGACCAGCTGCTCACACTGCTAACAAAGACACATTAGCTGGAACAAACAGAAACAAAATTGTGTAGCGCTATGGCAAATTAATATCTATAATGGTAGTTCCTCATGGGAAAAATGGGAACATAAATAAAGTAACAAATGCAATAAAGAAGTTCTCGTGAAAGATAAAGTCCAATGGTTGTAAACACAAAGTCCATATATCTGTAGACACCACGTGCAAAATGAGGGAACTTGATTAGAATCCCATCGAGACAAATTGTGTAGTAAGTGATCACCGCCACCAGTGGTAGTAAATGGAGGCTTACCGAAGATGGTGGACCTGAAATGACGTACGTCAATCAAGTCATAACAAGCTTCAAGTACCAGACAGGGTACACAAAGTAGCAATCACCAAGAAACTTGCTAGAAGTAATCAATCAGTGTATGATCATAAATGGATAACCTTGAATCTTTGCAGCTCAGCAAGGGGTTAAATAGTTGAAAGAAAATGGAAAGAGAAGGGCCACATAGTGTAAACCGGTATAAAACTGGGTATTTATTGTAAAAAGATAGCAAGTGCACTCACATGTATCTGGATAAAAAATTGGAAAAAACTATAGTATGAAGGGGCAGTGGAGGCGACCCGACGGCGTTTCGTGTTATTCACACATCATCTGGTTTGGCCTATAAAAGGCTGCCACTGTCTGATCCAAATTGCTGGATTGTCGTCAGCCTTCCTGAGTTCCTGAGCCTCTGTACTACTGCTGTTTGGATTTCCTGTTGTGACCCGGCTTGTTCCTGACCTGTCTGATCTGCTCTCCTGGTTTGACCCCCTGGCTTGCTTTACTAACTTATTACCTTCTCCGGCACCTGATCCCGGCTTGTTTCACAGACATTGCTTCAGTTATCTGTTCCTGCCTGTTTTCCAATACCAGACCTTTGGCTTGTCTCCGTTCCTGCAACCTGCATCTCCTGCCTGGATCCACAGTGTTTGATCCCCAGCTGGCTTCCACTGTTGCTCCTTGTGCACACCTTGCCAAGTGTAACCGAGGATTCCTAGAGACTGCAGCCCAGCGGTGTTTTCTGTATTCTCCAGTATTCTTCAGGCACTCGCCAGCTCTTCTCTCCTGGATCCATCTGGCAACCTGTGCTTCTCTGGGCACTACACCCTCTGTACCCAACCTCAAAGGTGTACTGCACTCAGCCGCAAGGGGAGCCCTCTCGGCATTTTCGGCCTCCAACCAGGTACGTGACAATTATGCAAACTCCCTCTACCTAAAGTGTTTTTAAAGGCAATTTTTTTTATTAAAATAACCAACATTATTTTACTAACTCTCCTCATTTCTTCTCTGACTCTGTGTAATTTCTAATTTTTCTCACTATCCTTTTTCTCTCTATTACTTTCCCCCCCCCCCCCTCCTCCCCCAAAAAAAAACCCCCTCATGTCGCCCCCCCCCCCCCGCTGCGCCTATCCCCCCGCCCCTCTCTATATTTCAGATGTGGGGCCCATATCGTCCGGTATCTCTCATCCTGGTCTTTCATTGCCATTGTGAGATTCTCCATTTGTTGAATCTCTGCCACTCTCGCGAACCATTGTGCTCTAGATGGGGAAGTCTCTTGTTTCCACAGGACCGGGATACATGCTCTTGCGGCTATAATAAGATGTCTTGGCAGCGAGTTTTTATATTTTTCCATTGACATAGGAATATCTAGTATTAGAACAGCTGATGGTCTACCTTCTAGATTAATTCCTATGATTTTTTTAATCGTTTCTATTACCATTTTCCAAAACTCTTGTATTTTTGCGCATTCCCAAAAGATATGCACTAATGTCCCTTCTGCTACACGACATCTCCAGCAGACATCTGATATCTGAGGGTATATTCGGTGTAGTACTGTTGGTGTTCTGTACCATCTCGTTAAAATTTTATATCCTCCCTCCTCATATTTACTTGCTACTGAGGCCTTATGTGTAAACCGCAAAATCTAACTTTTTTTGACATATAAGAAAGTCTAATCTGTGATTTGATGCCTTTTGGAGATTTTTCATCTTTCCTTGGCTTCGTTATGCACATTAATACAAATTTTTACCTGGGGTGCCCAAACTTTCGATCCCCACTGTATATGGGAGATACTACTATGCTAAATCCTGCTTGTTAAATACTAACTTAAAGGCTCAGCAACCTACAAGATACCAATGCTGTGTCTATCTAATATATGCAGCTATAAATACCTAGGCATGTGCATTTCGTTTAGTTTCGAATCGAAATTCGGACGAATTTTTCATTATTCGGACATTCGGATGCATACGAATTCACGAATTGCAATATTAATGAATTTACCGAATCCGAACAAACGTTTTTTTTTTTTTTTGAATTCCGATCGAATTTCGAAATTATATTCGAAAAGAGACTATTTATTGTCGAATCCAGTCGAAATACTTTCGAATTCGACCGGATTTTTCGAAATTCGGTCGAAAACGAACGAATTCCGAAAACGAATTTAACACATGTTACGAACCTAACTTAACGAAATTAATTAAATAACGAATTAAAACGAAACAACATTTTCCCTTTTGCACATGCCTATAAATACCTCATCTATGCATAATACATACCTGAGCTATACTGCCTCTCTCATGCAACTAATAATGAGCTGTACCACCTCGCGAATATCTTGTAGTCTTGTCTTGTAGTTTGTCTCCTGTGTCCTTGCGCATATTGATGTTTTATGCATTCGTTTATAGATGCATTGTCGCTGTTCCGTGCTAAATACCTTTTTTAATTCCTGTTCCCAATCCTGGACACATTTCAGAGGGTGATTCCCTGACTGTGTCAGTATATCATAACATATTGATAATGTGTGTTGTAGTCTTCCCCTCTCGCTACACATTTTTTCAATTCTCGTAATTGGTCTTTCGAAAACCCCCGGGTTTGGTAATGTATTCAGAAAGTGAACCATCTGGAGTGCATTCCAAAACTTTAGGTGGAATCCCCCCCCTTGTTCCACCAATTCAGCTATTGTGAGCCATCTTCCCCTTCGTATATAACTCACTACCTGTCTACACCCCCCCTCCCTTAGGTCTCGGAAAACTCCATCCTCATCTCCCGGGGGAAAAAGGGGGTTTCCCAGTACTGGGTATAGTGGAGAAGTCCTAGGGTCCATACCCATCATGGAAAAAGCTGTTACACATATCTTCACTGTATTTCCCAGTATCGGGCTTTTGTTAAGTTCTTTAGGTAGTGAGGCATACCACCATGGTGCCCTTTCTAATGGCGTTTTAGATTGGGATTGTTCAATTTGTACCCAAAGTTTAATGTCTGAATGCCTGTTCCAATCTATTAATCTATTCAAATGGGCGGCATAGTAGTACTTCCGTATATCTGGCACCCCCAGACCTCCCTGTTGTTTGGTATACATTAGTTGTTTTCTTTGTATTCTGGGGTTTTTGTGTGCCCAAATAAACTCGAAGATGACTCTCTGGCATTGTTTAAAAAACTGCGCTGGGATATGGATTGGTAATGTTTGCAGTAAGTAGAGGATTTTTGGAAGTATACTCATCTTAATAACATTACATCGGCCTAACCAGGTGTGGAACCCCTGGTTCCACTTATCCAGTAGTATCTTCACCTTCTGGAGTAATGGTGGAAAATTTTATTAAAAAATCTTGTCTACTCTCCCTGTTAGTTGTATACCCAGGTATGTTAATGCTTTTTCTGTCCATTTAAACTTACATTTTTGTTTTAAGTGATTTATTAATGTTTGTGGGACATTAATTCCCATTGCTTCTGATTTATTGAAGTTAATACTTAAGTTCGAGAGAGAGCCATATTTCTCAAATTCCCTCATTAGGTTCGGGATAGAGATCAGTGGTTTCGTGAGTGTGAACAGCATGTCGTCTGCGTATGCAGATATTTTGCAATGGTTCTTTCCTATGTGTATTCCTGATATATTTTTGTTTAGGCGCACGGTACACAGGAAGGGTTCTAACGACAGGGCGAAGAGGAGCAGGGACAGGGGGCACCCCTGTCTTGTACCATTCAATATCTGAAAGGGCTCTGATACTATTCCGTTGGCCCGAACTTGGGCCGTTAGGCCAGAGTACATAGACAGTATCCATTTTATTATTTTATCTCCAAAGCCTCCATGTTGTAAAACTGCCCTCATATAGCTCCAATTCACCCTGTCGAAGGCCTTTTCTGCGTCTGTATTTAATAGTACACATTGTGTCTGTGTTGTATTTACAATCTGTACCAGATTGATGGCTTTTATCGTGTTGTCGCGTGCTTCCCGTGTGGGGACAAATCCCACCTGGTCCAGGTGTATCAGTTCTGGGATATATTGTTGTATCCTGTTTGCCAGGATCTTGGCGAAGATTTTTACATCTAAATTTAGTAAAGAAATCGGCCTATAGCTTTCACATAAGCTCAAGTCTTTCCCCTCTTTCGGTATCACCGAAATATAGGCCAATAGAGTTTCCTTCGTAAAACTAGCCGATGTCCCTAATGCGTTAAAGAATTTTGTCATATATTTCAATAGCGGTGGGAGTAAAGTTTTGTAGTATTGACCCGTATACCCGTCAGGCCCAGGCGCTTTCCCCCGTTTCATTGAATTAACTGCTACTTTGATTTCTTCTTCAGCTATAGGGGCATCTAGCTTCTCTTTATCTGCTTCCATTAGTTTTGGTATTGCTGATTCCATAAGATACTGGTCAATCTTTCCTTTGATCGGGGGTTTACTTTTTATGTTATAAAGAGAGCAGTAATATTCTTGAAACTCTTTCGCTATGTCCTTTGGTTTAAAAACCTTCTGTTTCTTTGATGACTTGATACACGGAATGTAATTACTCGTCTTCTGTTCACGTAATAATCTAGCCAATCCCTTCCCACACTTATCTCCTGATTCGTATGCATATTTTTTACACCTCTGTATTGCTGCTTGAGCTTTATAGTACAAAAGATCTGTAATTTCCCTTCTTTTCCTCACCACCTCTTCCTCTCCTGTTATAGATCCTGCTTGTTTATGCCTACTCTCCAACATGGCCAATTCCTCCAGTAACTTTTTCAGTTTTTCCGTACGTTCCCTTTTTATTCTAGACCCATGTTTAATTAGTACCCCTCTAATGACCACCTTATGTGCTTCCCAGATAATTCCGGGATCGCACTCTGGGGTGTCGTTGGTGTTGAAGTAACATTCCAGTTCTTTAATTACCTCTTCTAGAGTTTTTTTGTCTTGCAATAGACTTTCATTTAGTCTCCACTGGTTGGGTCTAGTCTGTCTATAATCTTGTATCTCATATTCCAGAAAAATCGGGGCATGGTCTGACCATGTAATAGATCCTATTTTGGCCGATCGTACTGAGTGTAATTGGGCATGTGGGATTAGGAAAAGATCTATTCGAGAGTAAGTTTTATGTGGTGAAGAATAGAATGTATAGTCTTTTTCTTTGTTATGTAACAATCTCCATATATCAGTCAACTGGTTTTTAAATAGAGTTTGATTAAGACGGTTTCTAACCCCACAAGAGATAGATGACTTTCCCGTTGATGTATCCATTTTGGGATCTAACGGGATGTTCAGGTCCCCTCCCAGTATCAAGTGACCTTCTGAGAAGTCTTGGAGACGTTTAATCATTTTACCCAGGAAGGTTTCCTGTTGCTCGTTTGGTGCATATACGTTGGCAAATGTTACCCCGATTCCTCCTATTTTACCTTTCACGAATAAGTATCTCCCTTTCGTGTCTCTCATCATATCCGTGTATGTCCACTTAATTCTCCCTCCTATAAGGATAGATACCCCTTTTGACTTTGACTCTTGATTTGTAGCGTGATATACAATTGGGTATAACCTGTTCTTTAAGATCAGGGTTTTATCTTCTCTAAAGTGGGTTTCCTGTATATATGCCATGTCTACTCTTAGTCTTTGCAGGTCATGCATAAGGACCCTCCTTTTTTCTGGTGAGTTCAATCCTTTTACGTTCAATGACAATATATTTAAAGCCTCCATCTCATTTCCCTTTGTTTCTTAAATGTTAATCGTATATTTAATCGTATTGGGGAGGAGAGGGGCGAAAGGGGGGAATGGGGGAGAGAGAGAAGGGGAAAAGAGAAAAAAGAAGAAAAAAAAAAAAAAGAGAAAAGAAAAGGATCAATCTCTAATATTTAGCAATCTGCTAATTCTCACCGTATACACGGTATTTGAGCGTCAGCCTATGGTTAGGGGCGTGTACCCCAGGTAGAACCTATGCCCCCCTGCGTCCCAACCCCCTCAAAGAGCCCGTTCGCACCATAAAGCTGAACCGGTATCCGAGGACCTCTGAACACAGGCGTGCACAGGTATTCTTCCCCAGGAGGGGGACAAAAAAGAGAGAGAGAATAAAAATTCAGCGCAAAACAGCAGTTCCCCTGACTCTAAACCAAAAGACAAGAAAAAGAAAGCAGAACCACCATTCAGGCTAGCCACAGGAAAAAAAAAAAAAGAGAGCTTGGAGCCTCTCCACGGTACCCTTCTAGGCTCCTTAAAAAAAACAATAATAATAATGCACTATGTTGCACTTTGTTGCTCTATATTCCTCGCTTCATCTGAGAGAGAGAAGAGAAAGAAAAAAAAAAAAAGAATACTGAAAAGAGTACTGAGGGGCCGGCTCCCGTACCCTCATTCTAAGGGTGCTAAAAAAAAAAAAAAAAGAGAAGAAAATGAACCCATTTTCCTTACATGTCAGCATACCCAAGTGACGTATAGAGACAGTACAAGATGGGGGTCAGCAAGATTCACAAAAGAGCATGAGAACAGTCACCATCCAAACATTCAAATAGTAGTCACTACATTCACTTTGCTCTCTGCTACTTCATCCCCTCCTCTACATGTTCTGCCTTTACCCCCCCCCCCTTATCCCCTTACTAGTACATTTATATGTTTAACTTATGGGATACATATTTAAATAGATTTACATTTACATACATTTATATGCACTCATATACATGCCCCAATTTCTCCCCTCTTCCCCCACTCCCCCTTCTAACCGAGTGGGGAGTCTACAGACAAGATGATATGGATACCGCATAAACCAAAAAAAAAAAAAAAAAGAAAGAGAAGGGGGGGGGGGGGGCTTTCCTTTTCTTTTTCCCCTCACAACTGAGTCTTAACTTCTATATGATCATGACAGGTGGTGGCTTATCGGGGATTATGTGTATATATTCACGCGCAAACATATACGCCTACCTATACTGCATAAAAGGGGAAAGAGGGGGAAGGGAAGAGGATAAAAAAAAAAAACCCTTCTAGAGGAGAAGTGCTGTGTCCCCTATAAAAGCCGCATCCCACTAGCCCTCATTTGCGGCCCCCAATTCGGGCGTATACATTCCTGTGTAGTATTTCATTAGTGCAGGTGAGAGAGAAGAAAAAAAGAGTGGAACCCCCACGATTGGGCCCACAATCAGACCCCCCCCACCTTGGGCCCCGCAGCGGCCCATTGTGACCTGTTGTGACCTGTTGTGCCCTTAATGTGACCTATTAATGTTTAATGTTGATGTTTATAATCTGTGTGTTATTTTCTGTTGTATTGTGCATTATGTGCTGTGTGTGTTTGTATCTTAATAGTAAAGTGTATTTAAGTGTATTTGGTTATTAATGTCATTATTTTATATTGCTACTAACCCTAATGGCAGAACCAGTGCCAAACAAAAAAAAAAAAAAAAGGAAAACCCCTAAGAAGATAGGAATAAATAAAAATAAAGAGAATAAAAAATATATAATCCTCTATAATCCTCCCTCTCCGTCCACCTACCCACTACCACCTTTACTTCCCCTTAACCTGCCCTTAATATGCCCTCTTTGTTCTACCCCTTGTTCACATAATTTCACCAACCACCGCCCTCTGTATATTTAACACTTGAGTTATTTATTACACCCCAGTTGGAAAAAATTTTAGTCCATTTTCTTGTCCGCCCCCGTGATTCTACTTCAAGGTATTAAGGAGAGGATCCCCCTTTCTTTCAACTCCTGTCGACCAATCCCTCTTCACCCTAACCCCCCCCCCCCAAAAAAAAAGATATATATAGATAAGTCACCCCTCCGATGGAAAAAAAAAAGAAAAAAAAAGGGGGGCATAGGAAGCCAGGGCCATGTATGAAGTTCCTCCGGGAGAGGGAGCAGACAAAAAAAAAAAATAGTAGGTTGTAGGGGAATTTAATCCCGGCCCCCCTGTTTTCCCAACTAATCGTATGTACCTCAGCCTCTTCTCCTCTCTTAACTCATTAACTCCTTCCAGCCCCACTGTTCGTTATTTCTTCTTCTTTCTTCTGAAGGTCTGGGCCTTTACTCTACCTGCCCATTTACAGGGTCACATTGTCTGCTGGTGTCCTCTTGGGTATAAGTCTGTGGGGGCTTTCCTTGTCTGTGTCCTGACCTTGTTGGGGGTCTTCCTCTATTCCCCATGTAAGACATAGGGAATAGCCAATTTGGTATCTGAATAGGTGGTGTTTCAAGGAACAGGAACAGATCTGGTAGTTCCAAGGGACTTCTAAGCGTGAACGCAGCCCCAGGCTTACGGAACGTTACATTGAGAGGATATCCCCACCTATATGTAAACCCATTTTCTCTGGCCAGGTCTAGCATTGGGCGCAAACATGCTCTTCTCTGAAGCGTAGCGCGAGACACGTCCGGGAGGATTTTAATATGTGCCCCCTCATAAACCACGTCCCGCATGTCCCATGCCATCCTAAGGATCATTTCTTTTTGTTGGTACCTGTACAACCGGCAGATTATATCTCTTGGCCTTTCTAAGTTTAAAGATTTCGGGCCAGGGGTTCTATGGACCCTCTCTATTTCAATCTCCTTTTGCGGTATTTTCAATATCATCTCAAAAATAGACCTAGTTTTAATTTCCAAGTCCTCATTTTATGCTGGTTCAGGGACCCCCCTTATCCGTACGTTCTTCCTACGGCTCCTGTCCTCTAGAACCTCCACCTGTAATTGTAGGTCAATTACTACTTCTTCTGCCATGTCTGCCCTTGTGTGCTGTCTCGCTTCTAAGGCCTTCTCCAAAGCCCCCACTCTTTGCGTAATAGAAACAATAGTCTCCTCTCTCAGCATTACTTTTTCCGTCAGCGCATTCAAGTCAGGCCTTACCGCTTGCATCTCCTGACGTTGCGTCTCCTCCACCCGAAGTATCAGTACCTCAATCTCTTGTCTAGTGGGTAATTTCTCGATATCCTGTCGGGTAGGGAGAGCTGCCAGCATGGCTTTAATTTCTGCCAATTCCATCTCCGTAGATCCCAGCTGCTTCCGGGTCTCCACTGCGATCTCCACCGCCACTATCTGTGCCTGTGTTAGTAAGCCTCCTGCTCCGGAAGACCTTCGCTGCGGGGCCAACCTTTCTCTGCTGACACAGCTCTCACCTCCGCCTCCTCGTCCTCGGGCACCTCTGTTAATGGACCCACTCGCGGCTATAGTCACAGGAGAAGCCGAGGTAAAATAACTCTGAATGTCACTCTGTAGTCCAATTTTCGGGCTGTTTGTTGGATTATTCGTCGCCGGGACAGTCTTCCTTAGATCCGCCCGCGTTACATACTTGCGGCCGTTAGGCATACCGCGCTATGGGGCTTCATCTGCTAAGCCTGCATGACCTTCTGGGATAGTTCTCGGTGCTCGCTAGGTTTCCCGTGGAGAGGGTCCGGAGCTCCAAGCAGCGTGTCTCTCTCACTCAGTCATCCCTTGACCACGCCCCCGTCACATTTTTGTCTTATTGATTGTTTGTATAACTACACTTGTTAATCCTCCCTTGCTTGTGTTTCTTTTATCTGTCTCCCTGGTTCTCCTAGTGCACTTGTAGTGCCAAATGTATTTCTCTGTTTTAGTAAATAACCACAATTGTCACAGTAATTACTCACTTTTTAAATGTACAAACTTACAAACTGCTATTGAGCATAGAAAGAAGAAGCCACACAAATTTTCATTTTTTTCGGTTTTATTCTGTGCACAACTTGTGCGATCTTAACATTTTCAGGTCGCAAACTCCCTTTTGGGGGGGGGGGGGGGTTATTCTGTGCACAACTTGTGCGTTTTTTTAATTTTCAGGTATAAAAATTAATTTTTGTTTTTTTTGGCCTAAAACAGGCTTTTTTAAAACAAGCAAATATCTACAAACAATGGAACTTACAAAGTTCAACCTTATTAGAAACACATGTGATGTGGAGATGTCACCCCGGAACAAGCCAAAATTTGAAAATGCACACATTTTGTGCAGCAAAATGGGGATTTCTATCCTGATCCCATGCCAAATGTCAACATGTGCTATCATGGGAAATCAATGGATGTGTTTTGGGGGTGCAAACCCTTCCTCTCTCCTACTTGAGTAGCGAGGAAGGGGTTGCACCCACAAAGCACAGACATAGATATCCTGTGATGGCAGATAGCACATGTTGACACACTGTGTGCATCTTCAAATTTTGGCTTGTGGATTATCCAATGCAAATGTGGGGTCAGTCTACTATTCGCCCCATCATGTCAATGATGTTTTTATATTTTTGTTCAATGACATTCATCCTCTTCCTCATAATGTCCATTTCACTACTGCATTCCATTATTTCTTGTATCACGATTTTTGCACTAGCACTGGAGAAAGGTGTACTAGTAGTTGCTGTGACACCACCATGTTCATCCCCTAAAAAAAATAAAAGGGTTTATTAGAAATATGCAGGCCTACATCTCTTTACCTGAAGCTGTGGTGACAGACACTGACCTGTTGTGCTGATAATCTCCACCCCTCCTTCTTCCACCCCTCCTTCTTCCACCCCTCCTTCTTCCACCCCTCCTTCTTCCACCCCTCCCTCTTCCACCCCTCCCTCTTCCACCCCTCCCTCTTTCACCCCTCCCTCTTCCACCCCTCCCTCTTCCACCCCTCTTTCTTTCACCCCTCTTTCTTCCACACTTCTTTCTTCCACACTTCTTTCTTCCACATCTACCTCCTCCACATGCTGAGGTTGGTGGTGTTTTACATGACTGTGCTTCCTTGCCTCCTCCGAATGGTGTCCTCCCATTCTTCTATCCCCTAATAAAATGAAACCAAAGGTATAGCCAGCACACAGATATTGTAGGGCAGAAATAGAAAACATTGCTTGGAAGTGGGGTACAATTGTTTGGGATCATTCCTAAAATCATCACCTTTTTTTTTCGGAGTTTCCCCAAGCTGGAATACTGACGCTTTTTGTCAAAGTGTCACACATGTAGGCACCCCAAAGTATCCTTTGTGTGAGACCCTAATAAAAAGCTTCTTTTTGGGGGACACACAGGTGCTCCTGAGTCCAGATGTGTAACCAGCTGCTTATTATCCTCTACTTTACACTGTGAATGAATCCGGTTTGCATTTCACACTCTAGTAAGTTCGAACAAACACATCATCTTGACAACAATGTTTATAAACGTTGGTTTACGCCAAATAGGCATGACCTTGTGTGGTTTTCCTGGATCTGCGGAAAACATCGGATTTTGGAGGAACGATGTTTACTACGAACGTCAAAATACTACACTTTGGCCACTAACCTGAAAGTTGCCATGTTCAAAAGTACAACCAGGCCAAACAAGCACATGGATAAAAACAGGCAAATATATAATAAAGATAATTGCAACAAACACATGAACAATATGTACTTTTGTCAATTATTTTCTTGATCTTCCTATACTGCTCTGGCTCCCGCAATTTCAGGTTAGACCACCTTTTACGAAGCTGCTCCTTGGACCTCCTGACCCCAAATTTATTGTAAAGACTCCTTGCCACTTCCATTATTTGGGCCTTCCTCCGATTAGGGGTGTGGTATGGGCCATGATTGCCATCGTAATCTTTCTTCCGCAGTATGTCCACCATCTCCACCATCGGGGACAGCACTGGATCAAGAGGTAAGCATTTAGGGATGGCTGGGGCATAAACTCCTGGGAGGAGCTGGTGACGTCAGTTCCATGTCTCAGCTGGACCAGACGTTGGTGAGAAAACCACAAAGTGATTTTGCATTTTTACTAATGTGCATACATTCAATTGCTTGGGTGTTCCTTGTACAATGTGAGTTTTATTTTAGCTAAATAAAAGGTGTTTTTTTTTTATTGGTTTACACTAAGGAGATTACCTTTTACCGCATGACATGTGAGGATTAATGAGAGAAGGTGGAGAAGTGCTAAAGAGGAGACAGAGGAAAAGGCTACATGTGAAATAACATTAAAGTGGTTGTAAATCATCACCTTGTAAAACAACCCATTCAGTTTAAAATAGAAGTAAAAGGCAAAACATTTTTGTTTAGCTCTAAAAACACATTATAAATACCTTTTTTTTCTCTTTTTTTATAAGTGATTATATTCCCTCTGTTCTCAGCTGCATAAGAGCTGGGGGAGGAGAAGCAGCAGTACACTGAGCTTCCCAGTGAATGTCTGTCCAGGGTGTGTGTCAGGACAAGTCTGATCAGTGGAGGGGAGCAGGCTGAGTTCTCAGCACAGCTAGAGAACTGACCATGTTGTGCTCTCCTGCTAATGTGGTCAGTTTTTAATAGGAAAGCAAAGGGACTGGCAAGATCACCAAGGATTTCACACAAAGGAAGCAATACAAAGAGAACAGGATACTTTCTCATACAAGTACATGGTACAGCAGGCACATATCAGGAATATGAAGTGTTGGGGTAACAAAGGCTTTAAGCTTTGTGAGACCTATATGAGAGTATGAGTCAGATCTAAAGATGAGTGGCCATTGCACATGGTGTGGAAGCATATTTCATTTTTTTTGAACATTTTAAAGTGAAATTAATACGTAAAGAGCACTTGGCACTGTGGAATTCATGGACACTTTTCACCAGTGGAAATGTATTTGATTTGTGCATGATTTGTCCTATGGATTATTTGCACATTACTGCATATGCATAAGACTTATATAAATTGCTCTTTGGCACCAATATTTAGGAGCCGAGTAATAGCACTTCCACGTTCATGTAAATGTTGATGATCTGCAATCAGTGAAAATTCATGAACCTTTTATTTATATATATATATATATATATATATATATATATATATATATATATATATATATATATATATACCATATATATTTATGGGAATTTTGTACATTATCACATAGAATTTGCAGCACTGCTATTTTAAAATCAACACCCTGTAGGATAACAGCATCAGGATATTGCTATATGTTTATCACCTTATCTTTTTTTATGATTTACAGCACTGCATAGTTGGGCACAAAACCCAGTAGGGGTAATATATTTAATTATTTCTTTTTTTTTTTTTTTTTTTTTTTTTGCACTAAATCTGTATGTCAATTACTTAGTCAGCAGCATTAGGATGACACAGTGGGGGTTATTTACGAAAGGCAAATCCATTTTGCACTACAAGTGCACTGTAGATCTGAGGGGGGCATGCAAGGAAAATAAAAAAACAGCATTTTTGCTTGCACATAATTGGATGATAAAATCAGCAGAGCTTCCCCTCATTTCAGAGCTTCCCCTCAGATCTACAGCAAACTACAGCGACTGCACTTACAAGTGCACTTTCCAGTGCACTTGTAGTGCAGAGTGGATTTCCCTTTAGTAAATCAACCCCAGTGAGTTAATATAGGAGTGAGCGCCACATTTACCTATTTATAACATATAACTATAATACATCTTGGTGGACTTTACCAGATTGGTTCCCTTCTCAATAGATGTGGCACCCTTCCCATTAAAAGGTTGGTGTATGTGGGTGTAAATCTGACACCTATCAATACTCTGCATTTCTGATAAAACCTCATCAAATTTAAAATAGTTATGGGTGTGTTGGAAGAGAGTCCCCTTGATGATTACATTTTTAGGTATATATTCCCAATACTGATCCAAATGGTATTCCAATGCTCTATGACCCAATAAATGGAGATGTAAAAAGTTCAGCACACACCATCATAGATGAATCCTTTCCAATCACTTCACTACCCAATAATCTGTCATTTTAGTATTACATGTTTAGTATCTCTGAAGCATAAGGGAAGCCTCTGCACTATTGGTTGTAAAAAAAAACTATCAATTCAGTCACCCAATTCACGATAGGTTGCCCATTGATGTAATTAATGTCCTTATACACTTTTGGTAAATAGTGAAATGTTGGGATAAGTGGATGATCACATATGATGACGTTATTTAACCACTTGCCGCCCGCTGTAGCTGAGAGACGGCTACAACGCGGGCTTAAATTGCCGGGAGGGTGTCATAGACATCCTTCCATTCTCGTGCTTCCTGTGCACCCTCTGGGGTGGCACGCTCTGTGTTTGCTGAGTCTGTGAGACTCGGCTGATCATAGATCGGGTAAAGGGCCAATGACGGCAGGCCCTTTACCACATGATCAGCTGTCAGTCAATGGCAGCTGATCAGGGAAATAAACAGATGCCAGTTAGCAAAAAAAAAAGCCACGGCTTATGTTAGAGGGTTTAGAGGGACATCAGTCCCCTTAGCGCTAATCAGTGCCATCTATCAGCACCCACCAGTGCCACCTATCAGTTCCCATCAGTACTCTTCAGTGTCACCTATCGGCGCCACCCATCAGTAAAGCCTCTTCAGTGCCTCCTGATCAGTGCCCACCAGTGCAACCTATCAGTGCTGCCTCATCAGTGCCACCTGTCAGTGTCCATCTGTGCGGCATCATCAGTGCACATCAATGAAGGAGAAACATTACCTGCAAAATGTTATAACAAAATATGAAAAACATTATTATTTATTTTATGTCTTTTTTTGTTTTGCAAAATATAAAAAAAAACAGTGGTGATTAAGTAGTACCACCATAGAAAGCTAAATTTATGTGAAAAAAAGGTAGACATTTCATATGGGAACAGTGTTGCATGACCGCTCAATTCAAAATGTGACAGTGCTGAAAGCTGAAAATTGGCTTGTGCAGGATGGGGGTATAAGTGCTCAGTAAGCAAGTGGTTAACACTTCTTCCTTCAATACTCCAAGAGATCTAGAGTGTGAAAAAAAAAACCTTCTAAATCCTTCTTATACCATTCTGTCAGATTCGTTAATTTGTACGCTCGGAGTGTGCTTGAAAATCCTAGTGTGTGATTGTGCACAGCTGCACTGGAAAACATACAGATGTGAATGACCCCCAATCCTAGCTGTAAATATAATCACTTGGCAAATGCCTAATGCGAAAGTTCTTCTGACTGTATATTCCTATTTGTCCACTAGATGGCTATGTTTAACAAATATCTATTGATGTTTCACTCTTATGGCCAGTTCACCGGTTCACACTTTCAGCATGGTAAACTTTTATTTTTTTAATTTTTTTGAGTGATCTTGCAGAGACATGCATATTTTTGCACAAGTGTAAAAAAAAAACACTTTACACCTGCCCTTAGAGAATATTGTAGGCTGCCATTGCTTACCTTCATTTAAAAATGCTCATTCCCTGGCTGTCATGGTTGATGCTTTGCCTTTGCTGAGTCGCTGACCTGGGAGAAGCATACAAATAAGGAAAATGCAAGATTGCAAATGTGAATCTCTTTATTTATAACATAAGAAATTAGCATTTCTATCAAATTGAATGTCATTAACATTACGCTTCACTTTTTACATATTTTATTGGTTTTAAAGGTTAATGCAATGCATGCATTGGTCCACAAGGAGGCAGTAGTATTCTTTAAGTAAATGTTAGAAAGTGCCATGTAAAGCTGTGTTTCTCAATCTTTTTCCAGCAAAAGTTAAATTATGCACAATCTTGAGGCACCCCAATTTAAAATGTAAAGAATTAAATAAATAGTTTTACATATTGCAGCAGCATCCACACACGCAATACACCCAACATTAGAGGTGATTTATTCTTTCAAAGCAAATATACTTTTGCACACTTGTACTGACTAGTCAATAGATCAATATACGCTTATTGGGACTTTGTTTTACCAAAAACATGTAGCAGAATACACATTGGCCTAAACTGATGGACAAATTCGATTTTTTAATTTCTTTTATTGGATATGTTGTATAGCAGAAAGTAAAATATATTGTGTTTTTTTTTTTTTTAATTGTTGCTCTTTTTTTGTTTAATATAAACCGCAGAGGTGATCAAATCCTACCAAAAGAAAGTTCTATTTGAGGGAAAAAAAAGGGCATCAATTTTATTTGGGTACAGCGTCTCACGACTACGCAATTGTCAGTTAAAGTAACGCAGTGCTGCATTGCAAAAAACGGCCTGGTCAGGGAGGGGGTAAAACCTTTCTGAGGCTGAAATGGTTATGGTAAAAAATGTTTAAGTGTCAGCATCCCTCCTTACCCCCCTCTCCCCTTTTACTTACCTAAACCCTTATTCGATCCAGTGCCATGCATGTCTGCAGCTCTTCTCTCACCACCCCTTCTGGGCCTCACTGGCTTTGCTGGGGCACCGGGAACCATTGGCTCCCAGTGCTGTCAATCAAAGCCAGTGACGAGGGAGCAGGGGGAGTCCCGCTGTCTGTGTTAATGGACGCAGCAGTGGGACTTGGGTGCCGCTTCCCATGGGGGCACTGAAAAGAGGAGGTTCTCGGCCGAACAGGGTTGCCAACTTTCAGTAAATTTACGATCAGTTTGTAAAATCCATAATTGTTGCATCTGCCTATGAATGTCAATTATGGACATGAAGCCTACATGTCCGTAATGGACATTCAAGGACAGGTACACAAAGTACCTGATTTTACAAACTGTTCGTAAATTTACTGAAAGTTGGCAACCCTGCGGCAGATCTGTGCACAGAGAAGGTAAGTATAGAGATGTCTGCTGTTTTTTTTTTTTAAATGTACTGTGGTGGTTTGGGTCTGTCTTACCTGAATGATGGCGGGTTTTTGCCATATTTTGGGAGAGACAAACACAAGTTAATTGGCCAGCTGTGGTTTGGGCTTTTAAAGGCTGATCTAAACAGCATTCAGGGCCACACCCCACAGACAGGAGGTCTGTGCTAAGGAGTCAGGTGACTCCCAAAAGCTCTGTGAGAGAAGACAGAGTGGATGCATCTCTGCAGGAGGCAGAGGTGATGACTGTTGGAGCAGAAAGATGTAAGCTAGACGCTGTGTGCGAATTAGAAGCCGTGTGTGTCAAGAGGACAAGTCGCTGTGTGCGAATCAAATGCTGTGTGCAGATAAGTCGCTGTGTGCGACTGTTGATTTTCTTTGCAAGATACAGAAATGATGAAACCCCCCTGCGAGGGCTGCTTTTGTTTCTTGTGAACTTTGAACTTTTCTTTTAAATAAAAGTGGGCTACCAGGCCCTTAAAACTCCGCTCCGGATTGGCGTCTCACTGAAAAGCGCATCTACCGTTGGAGTATGATCCCCCAATCTTACATCACCTTTACAATAACGTTAAACTACATTAACAATTGTTATACTTTTTAATCAGATTTTTTACACTCATAAAACTGATATTGGAACAAATGTTCTGCTTCGGTGTTGATTTTACTTACAATATGAATTTTACACAAGAACGTCTATAACTCTACTTACATTTGTCCATTTCAGAGTCTCAGCAATAAGGAAAGCTATGCTGCCAATAGAACACATACAACTGCTCATGTTTCTATAAACTGGAAATCTAGGATGTTAAGTAAGCATGTTTTTGCCTGTTATAAATTATAGTCTAGTTTTGTAGAAATCATTGGCTTTTATTGTCAAGCAGCAGCAGCTATAAAGGACAGATAGAGCCGAAGCTTGGTTCAGTCCATATGCACTACCTATGTGTGAGTTATCTGGGCTGCAGCCAAAGCAGTAGTTATCATACAGAATTCAGAGTGCTTCCTGAAGATAAGAGGTGTATTTGAACAGTGGTACCGAGTGCCACAATCAATGTCTTTTAAAGATGAGTAGCTTTTAACAACGATCTTGTTATTGTATACAGGCAAAGAAATGATCAGGCTATAATTTTAAGGTTTATTTTAACAGTGAGAGACAGAATAACATCATAAACATCCAGAAAAACGCATTTAAAAAAAGTTATAAATTGATTTGCATTTTAATGAGTGAAATAAATAATTTGATCCCCTATCAATCAGCAAGATTTCTGGCTTCCAGGTGTCTTCTATACAAGTAACGAGCTGAAATTGGGGAGTGCTCCTAATCTGAGCTTGTTACCTGTATAAAAGACACCTGTCCACAGAATCAATCAATCAATCAGATTCCAATCTCTCCACCATGGCCAAGACCAAAGAGCTGTCCAAGGATTTCAAGGACACAATTGTAAACCTACACAAGGCTGGAATGGGCTACAAGACCATCGCAAAGCAGCTTGGTAAGAGAGTGACAATAGTTTCAACTCAACTTGTTTGCAGGAGGAGGAATGTTGCCTATGATCCCAAAAACACCAGTCCCACTGTCAAACATGGAGGTGGAAACATTATCCTTTGGGGGATGTTTTTCTGCTAAGAAGACAGGACAACTTCACTGCATCAAAGGGGTGATGGACGGGGCCATGTACTTTCAAATCTTCGGTGGGAACCTCCTCCCCTCACGCGGGGCATTCAAAATGGGTCGTGGATGGATATTCCAGCATGACAATGACCCAAAACACACGACCAAGGCAGGAAAGAAGTGGCTCAATAGGAAGCACATTAAGGTCCTGGAGTGGCCTAGCCAGTCTCCAGACCTTAATCCCTGTATGTGGAGGGAGCTGAAGGTTTGAGTTATCAAACGTCAGCCTCGAAACCTTAATGACTTGGAGAGGATCTACAAAGAGGAGTGGGACAAAATCCCTCCTGAGATGTGTGCAAACCTGGTGGCCAACTATAAGAAATGTCTGACATCTGTGATTGCCAACAAGGGTTTTGCCACCAAGTACTTAGTCATGTTTTGCGAAGGGGTAAAATATTTATTTCACTTATTAAAATGCAAATCAGTTTATAACTTTTTTGAAATGTGTTTTCTGGATATTTTGTTTGTTATTCTGTCTCTCACTGTTAAAACGAATCTACCATTAAAATTATAGACTGATGATTTCTTTGTCAGTGGGCAAACATACAAAATCAGCAGGGGATCAAATACTTTTTTCCCTATAAATTAATAGACAGACTCCTTATTGCACATATAAATGTTCTGGCTTATTGAAAAATGACTAGGAACTACAGAAATTAATGCTAACCTTTAGATCGGGGATCCTCAAACTACTGCCCTCCAGCTGTTGTAGAACTACACATCCCATGAGGCATTGTAACACACTGACATTCACAGACATGACTAGACATGATGGAAATTGTAGTTCCTGAACAACTGGAGGGCGGTAGTTTGAAGACCCATGCATTGGTGGTGCTTTTAAAGGCACAGTCATCATTAAGATTGACTGAAGACACCACTGAGATATACTCCCCAGCGATGTAGTGACTTCATGTCAAGTGACGCAGTAGGTTTATTATAGCTGATAGGTATGTTTATGCTGACTTTAGTATTTCTAATACACACCCTTTTTATGCCTGCTTTATTTATTCATGTAAATATACATTTAGGGTTAGATCCACTTCAGCTACCTCAGTCCCTAAGCCATTGCACACCATATGGCTGTAAAAAACAGTGTCTTTGGAAGTAACAGACATGTTCCCAAGGATCTGGGTTTGTACAGGTCAGGATGGACCTAATCCAACTCAGCATTCACCTCTGCAGCAGCCTTTCATATTTAATACTGGTATGTTACTTGCTGCTGTCAGCCAGCCTAAAGATCTCTGTACTGGGAGGTGAATTTCAATAGCGTCAGGAAGAATGGCCCAGATTCAGGTACATTTGCGCGATATTTGCGGGGGAGCAGGGCAACGATTTTGCCCTGCGCCCCCGCAAATATTTTGCGCTGCCCTCGATTCACGGAGCAGTAGAAACTGCGAGGGCGCGCCGGCAAATTTGCCCGGCGTAAGCGCGCGCAAGTTAAATGATCCCGCCGGGGGCGGGAATCATTTAAATTAGGCGCGCTCCCGTGCCGAGCGTACAGCGCATGCTCCTTCGGGAAACTTTCCCGACGTGCATTGCGGCAAATGACGTCGCAAGGACGTCATTTGCTTCAAAGTGAACATGAATGGCGTCCAGCGCCATTCACGAAGCACTTACGCAAACGCCGTGAAATTCAAATTTCACGGCGCGGGAAGGCCGGCTATACTTTAGCATTGGCTGCCCCTACTATTAGAAGGGGCAGCCTTGCGCTAAAGTTGCCGTACGGAAACTCCGTACCTGGCTTGCGCGGGGCCCGCGCAAGTTTGTGAATCAGTTGGTAGTATGCAATTTGTATACTACACGCTGATCACAATGGGAGCGCCCCCTAGCGGCAAGCACAAGAATGCAGCCTAAAATCTGCGAGGCATAAGTGCCTTATGCCGCACAGATTTTAGGCTGCTGTCGGTGTAACAAGGTTACTGAATCAGGAGCACTCGTTACACCGGAGCAAGTAAGCAATTGCGCCGTGTAACTTATGGTTACACGGGCGCAATTGCTTCTTGAATCTGGGCCATTGTTAGGATTTACTATGTACCGGGTAGTTACAACAGTGAAGTATTGTGGTTGCAATGCACTACAATCAGGGCCGGATTAACAATGGGGCTGATGGAGCTGCAGCTCCAGGCCCCTTTCTCAAGATAAATGAACGTAGGGAGGGGTGGTGGCGCTGCCCTACCTACAACTGGACACAGCAAAAATTGTGCACAGTAACCCAAATGGGTATGAGGTAACGTATAATAGTCTAGTGTTCAATACATTAAGTGAGAGTAAACCTGTGTTCCAACAAAATATTATGGTGATAATACAATGCCCCACCACATATATATATTATGGGGTGAAGGTAGGTAAAAGTAACACTAGTAGGCTATAAAAATATAAAAATAGCCTATGTGGGTTCCACTGTGCTATAAATACAAATAATACTAGTAAGGTATGTAAAAATTGTACATGTGACAAAAAGGATGAGCGTGTGACAAAAATGCAAAGTTGTGATACTTGTAAATAAATATTGTGATAGTCCAATTTTATGTATATATAATACAGAAAAAATATATAAAAAATGTTTATAGTCCAACAATATATATGCAGTGAAAAAAACTTATTGCAACAAAAATATGAAAAAGGCCATCCAGGGAGTGGTAAAGTCCGTGCTGTTAAAGGTGCACCTGTGAAGGTGAGTGCTCAGGTATACAGTAGTGGAACTTGCACGCAGTGGTCACGGTGCTCCCCCTTATGGGTCCCCACTTACCAGAGGCACTAACCCCTGCAGGGGTAAAGTGCAAGTAGTCAGCCTCGGACGGCTCAATGGTCTCCCGTAGTTCCTCAGTTGTACTTGGGACCTCCTAGATGTAATAGTGGTGTTTTATCCGGATCCAAGGTATGTGGTTGTTTTAGAAGCCAACAGCCCTCCGGAGAAAAAAACACACTGACATAGCGTGGTATGTTGGAATAAGTGCTTGGTTTATTAGCACTCACAAAAGCATGCAGGGTACATCGAAAATATGATAAAAAATGAACATAAAAATATATTAGAGCGGGGGTAGTTGCTCTAAGGAATAAAAGTTTTAAAAGCAAAAATATGGATGTGGAGCAGCTAACAGCCTGTTAGCATAGCTCCGTCGCTGCACTAGGTAAGACAGGAAGTATCGGCTAGCGCCTGGGACCGGCGTGCGTTCCACTGATACTCAAGCTAGAAACCGGAAGTGCGTGCGTGTGTGCGTCCGCGTGAAGCAGATACACGCACACACGCACGCACTTCCGGTTTCTAGCTTGAGTATCAGTGGAACGCACGCCGGTCCCAGGCGCTAGCCGATACTTCCTGTCTTACCTAGTGCAGCGACGGAGCTATGCTAACAGGCTGTTAGCTGCTCCACATCCATATTTTTGCTTTTAAAACTTTTATTCCTTAGAGCAACTACCCCCGCTCTAATATATTTTTATGTTAATTTTTTATCATATTTTCGATGTACCCTGCATGCTTTTGTGAGTGCTAATAAACCAAGCACTTATTCCAACATACCACGCTATGTCAGTGTGTTTTTTTCTCCGGAGGGCTGTTGGCTTCTAAAACAACCACATACCTTGGATCCGGATAAAACACCACTATTACATCTAGGAGGTCCCAAGTACAACTGAGGAACTACGGGAGACCATTGAGCCGTCCGAGGCTGACTACTTGCACTTTACCCCTGCAGGGGTTAGTGCCTCTGGTAAGTGGGGACCCATAAGGGGGAGCACCGTGACCACTGCGTGCAAGTTCCACTACTGTATACCTGAGCACTCACCTTCACAGGTGCACCTTTAACAGCACGGACTTTACCACTCCCTGGATGGCCTTTTTCATATTTTTGTTGCAATAAGTTTTTTTCACTGCATATATATTGTTGGACTATAAACATTTTTTATATATTTTTTCTGTATTATATATACATAAAATTGGACTATCACAATATTTATTTACAAGTATCACAACTTTGCATTTTTGTCACACGCTCATCCTTTTTGTCACATGTACAATTTTTACATACCTTACTAGTATTATTTGTATTTATAGCACAGTGGAACCCACATAGGCTATTTTTATATTTTTATAGCCTACTAGTGTTACTTTTACCTACCTTCACCCCATAATATATATATGTGGTGGGGCATTGTATTATCACCATAATATTTTGTTGGAACACAGGTTTACTCTCACTTAATGTATTGAACACTAGACTATTATACGTTACCTCATACCCATTTGGGTTACTGTGCACAATTTTTGCTGTGTCCAGTTGTAGGTAGGGCAGCGCCACCACCCCTCCCTACGTTCATTTATTTTTCTACTATCCCCTATGGGGATTTGTTTTTGGGGGGCTGCAGCCTGATTATTGATTATTATTTTGATTACTCTGATTAGTTTGATTATTTTACTCATTGTCGTTTTTTCTGGACGTGATTAGAAACTTGTCTAAGTATCCACTGCCATTTATATCAGCCTGGCCAGATCCTAAGCGCGGACTAACCCCTATCTCCCTTTCTCAAGATAGGCCCATTTGCCCAAAAAAAAAAAAAAAAAAAAATGTTTTTTTTTTTTTTTTTTTTAAGATTTTTTTTTTCTAAGATCGAATTTGGGGGGTTGTAGCTCGATGACCAGAGGTCACAGAAACCCCACATTTGGGGGTAGGCATGGGAAGAGCTACCCCACAACTGGTTAAAATATGGGACGGCTATCATTTATGGTTCCGGAGATACGGGCCTGCTTGCACAGCCTGTCAGAAGCTACATTCAGAGCGGCCAATATAAATACAAGCTGACACACTGCAGCAGACTGATAGGATCACAATGCTTATAATAATTATTTGTATATTACTCATGGTAATTAACCCCTTGCCACCCAGGCCAATTCTGACACTTCTCTACTACATGTAAAAATCATCATTTGTTTTTTGCTAGAAAATTACGCTATGGTGGTCTTTGCACTTTTTATGTTGCAGGGTACAGAGCTGCACGATTCTGGCTAAAATGAGAATTGCAATTTTTTTGCTTAGAAGATAGATCACGATTCTCTCACGATTGTTGCGGCGTAACATCATCTTTCACATAAAAAAAATAAAAATAAATGGGCTAACTTCACTGTTTTGTTTTTATGGTTTTTATTATTCATTGAAGTGGGAAAATGCAGTGTGACATAAAATATTGCGGCAATAGCCATTGTATTCCCTAGAGTCTCTGCTAAAATATATATAATGTTTGGCAGTTCCAAGTCATTTTCTAGCAAATAATATTGCTTTCTAACTTAAGAAACAAGTGTTGGACTTTAAGTGGTTAAATTTAGTTACAATGTTAGTTAGTTACAATGTTTCATTTTGTTTACAAACTTCGCAGACTGCCCAGATTTGTTCTTTACACACAGAAGTGTATCCCTTTGATCTAAGAAGGAAGTGTCAGTTACAATGTTTCCTGTTCAAAACTTGGCAGACTGCCCAGATATTTTCTTTTGACAGCTGAAAGTCTCTCCACTTGTTATATGAAAGAATCAGCAAACTCTGCATTGGAGATCCTCAGGGGGGTTGAATCGAGATCACGATTTTTTTAACGATTAATTGTGCGGCTCTAGCACGGTATTTTTCAAACATGTTTTTTTGGAAAAAAATGTTTCATTCATTAAAAAAACAGTTAGTTAGTTAAGTTAGCACAATTTTTTTTGGTATCCTAAGCGATGCTTTACATTTTTTTAGGTTACATGTTTAGAGTTACAGAGGAGGTCTAGTACTAGAATTATTGTTCTCGCTCTAACGATCATGGTGTATGTAACCTGTGTGTATCTGGCTCTGATACTACCAGTGCCTACCCAGCCACTGACTAGTATCTCTCCCCAGGGCCAGATTAAGAACATCATGGGCCTGGTGCTGAGGATTTTGGTGGGGCCTTTTAGGCTGCATTCACACCTCCGCGACAAGTAACGCCGCGTACGCGGCGTATTTTGCCGCGAATAGTGTAACTTTTTTTTTACAAATCCTTCCTATTGCTTTGTATGGCCGATAGCCAATGCCGCCTGAAAAAAAGGGTCCGGGACTTTTTTTCATGCCGCAGGTGTATGGCGTCTATGAGATGTGAACCATCTCATAGACAGCAATGGGAATTCTCCCCTCCAGCGGCACGAGCGGCCGGCGTCAGGCGTTTGGTCGCGGAGGTGTGAATGGGGTGTAATAAATAATAAATAAATGCGTGGGAATGACATGAACGCAGCCCAGCCAAGGCAAGTGACCAAAGGCACAGAACCCAGAAGGAAGACCGGGTGAAGATGGAAGTGTCCAGGCCCTGCCTGATTCATCGCAGCACTGGAGGGCTCAGTCTGAAAATTGAAGTGTACACTAATGTTCTAATATGCTGTGCATACTTGTACGTTGTGGCATAACCTACCCCAGGGCCTCTAAAAAGTAGTAATGTCAGGAAAGTTTACTACAGCTTTATTATCACAGGATCCCAGGAGCCTCTCATGGGGCCCCCTACTGACCCGGTGGACGGTGGCCCTTGGGCAGTGCCTAAGTGCACAGTTGCCAACATTTAAAAAATATTTTCAGGGCCACTTTTTTATATAAGTGCTATATTTAGAGTAGCTGAGATCCCCGATGTTCCTCTATACATCATAGTAGTAATCACAAAATTAAATGAGTACTAATAATGGGGCAGAACAAATATGAGAACTGATATTTCCTTTAGTTGAACTAACAAAAGTGTGTCCATTCTAGAGCTGGTAACATTGAGGATATTCAGTATAATTTTAAAGAACTGTTTTTGTGGGTAAGCGACATAGGGGAGGAGTATGGACGGTATATAAGTGGGAAGTATGTGCAGGTGAGGGAGAGGAATGTGGAGGGTCTAACAGTGGGCACTATGTACTCCTGTACAAAGGGTACGGAAAAAAGCACTATGTACAGGAGAGGAGTGTGAAGGGTATGACAATGGGCAGTATGTACAGGAAGAGTGAGGGGGTATGACAGAGGGTAGTACGTACCAGAGAGAAGTGTGGAGGGTATGATAGGGCAGTATGTACAGGAGAGGAGTGTGGAGGGTATGACAGTGGGCAGTATGTACAGGAGAGGAATGTAGACGGTATGAAAGTGGGCTCTATGTATAGGAGAGGAGTGTGGAGGGTATGACAGTGAACACTATGTATAGGAGAGGAGTGTGGAGGGTATGACAGTGGGCACTATGTATAGGAGAGGAGTGTGGAGGGTATGACAGTGAGCAGTATGTACAGGAGAGGAGTGTGGAGGGTGCGACAGTGGGCACTAAGTACAGGAGAGAAGTGTATGACAGCAGGCACTGTTGATGGGGCAGTATGTACAGGAGAGGAGTGTGGAGGGTATGACAGTGGGCAGTATGTACAGGAGAGGAATGTAGACGGTATGAAAGTGGGCTCTATGTATAAGAGAGGAGTGTGGAGGGTATGAAAGTGGGCTCTATGTACAGGAGAGGAGTGTGAAGGGTAGGACAGTGGGCGCTATGTATAGGAGAGGAATGTGGAGGGTATGACAGTGGGCACTATGTACAGGAGAGGAGTGTGTAGGGTATGACAGTGGGTACTATGTATAGGAGAGAAGTGTGGAGAGTATGACAGTGGGCACTATGTACAGGAGAGGAGTGTGGAGAGTATGACAGTGAGCACTATGTACAGGAGTGGAAGGATATTTAGGGACTGAGTAGTGGTTAAGCAGGTCATACATGGATTGAAATTACGCCAATTATGCAGAGACCAGCCATAGTCAATCTATGTATGGGCTAGCTGGTTTTACACAAGTCAATCTATTAATCAACTTGAGTACAACCAGCCTTTTTTTTTTTTTTTTCTTAAAACAATCAGTGCTGCCAGCTAAAGTTAGCAACACTGATCATTGTACGCACTGGCAGAACACAATAACACTGCAGGAGTGATTCCCCCATCCACAGGTCAGCAGGTGAGAGGGTGTGTGGGGACAGGCTGGGGAGAGATACTAGTCAGTGGCTGGGTAGGCACTGGTAGTATCAGAGCCAGATACACACAGGTTACATACGCCACGATCGTTAGAGCGAGAACAATAATTCTAGTACTAGACCTCCTCTGTAACTCTAAACATGTAACCTAAAAAAATGTAAAGCATCGCTTAGGATACCAAAAAAAATTGTGCTAACTTAACTAACTAACTGTTTTTTTAATGAATGTAACATTTTTTTCCAAAAAAACATGTTTGAAAAATTGCTGTGCAAATACCGTGCTAGAGCTGCACAATTAATCGTTAAAAAAATCGTGATCTCGATTCAACCCCCCTGACGATCTTCAATGCAGAGTTTGCTGATTCTTTCATATAACAAGTGGAGAGACTTTCAGCTGTCAAAAGAAAATATCTGGGCAGTCTGCCAAATTTTTAACAGGAAACATTGTAACTGACACTTCCTTCTTAGATCAAAGGGATACACTTCTGTGTGTAAAGAACAAATCTGGGCAGTCTGCGAAGTTTGTAAACAAAATGAAACATTGTAACTAACTAACATTGTAACTAAATTTAACCACTTAAAGTCCAACACTTGTTTCTTAAGTTAGAAAGCAATATTATTTGCTAGAAAATTACTTGGAACTGCCAAACATTATATATATTTTAGCAGAGACTCTAGGGAATACAATGGCTATTGCTGCAATATGTTATGTCACACTGCATTTGCCCACTTCAATGAATAATAAAAACCATAAAAACAAAACAGTTTTTTTTTTTTTTTATGTGAAAGATGATGTTACGCCGCAACAATCGTGAGAGAATCATGATCTATCTTCTAAGCAAAAAAATTGCAATTCTCATTTTAGCCAGAATCGTGCAGCTCTGTACCCTGCAACATAAAAAATGCAAAGACCACCATAGAGTAATTTTCTAGCAAAAAACAAATGATGATTTTTACATGTAGTAGAGAAGTGTCAGAATTGGCCTGGGTGGCAAGGGGTTAATTACCATGAGTAATATACAAATAATTATTATAAGCACTGTGATCCTATCAGTCTGCTGTAGTGTGTCAGCTTGTATTTATATTGGCCGCTCTGAATGTAGCTTCTGACAGGCTGTGCAAGCAGGCCTGTATCTCCGCAACCATAAATGATAGCCATCCCATATTTTAACCAGTTGTGGGGTAGCTCTTCCCATGCCTACCCCCAAATGTAGGGTTTCTGTGACCTCTGGTCATCGAGCTACAACCCCCCAAATTCGATCTTAGAAAAAAAAAATCTTAAAAAAAAAAAAAAAAAAAATTTTTTTTTTTTTTTTTTTGGGCAAATGGGCCTATCTTGAGAAAGGGGCCTGGAGCTGCAGCTCCATCAGCCCCATTGTTAATCCGGCCCTGTCTCTCCCCAGCCTGTCCCCACACACCCTCTCATCTGCTGACCTGTGGATGGGGGAATCACTCCTGCAGTGTTATTGTGTTCTGCCAGTGCGTACAATGATCAGTGCTGCTAACTTTAGCTGGCAGCACTGATTGTTTTAAAAAAAAAAAAAACAGGCTGGTTGTACTCAAGTTGATTAATAGATTGACTTGTGTAAAACCAGCTAGCCCATACATAGATTGACTATGGCTGGTCTCTGCATAATTGGCGTAATTTCAATCCATGTATGACCCGCTTAACCACTACTCAGTCCCTAAATATCCTTCCACTCCTGTACATAGTGCTCACTGTCATACCCTACACACTCCTCTCCTGTACATAGTGCCCACTGTCATACCCTCCACACTCCTCTCCTATACATAGCGCCCACTGTCATACCCTTCACACTCCTCTCCTGTACATAGTGCCTGCTGTCATACACTTCTCTCCTGTACTTAGTGCCCACTGTCGCACCCTCCACACTCCTCTCCTGTACATACTGCTCACTGTCATACCCTCCACACTCCTCTCCTATACATAGTGCCCACTGTCATACCCTCCACACTCCTCTCCTATACATAGTGTTCACTGTCATACCCTCCACACTCCTCTCCTATACATAGAGCCCACTATCATACCGTCTACATTCCTCTCCTGTACATACTGCCCACTGTCATACCCTCCACACTCCTCTCCTGTACATACTGCCCCATCATACCCTCCACACTTCTCTCTGGTACGTACTACCCTCTGTCATACCCCCTCACTCTTCCTGTACATACTGCCCATTGTCATACCCTTCACACTCCTCTCCTGTACATAGTGCTTTTTTCCGTACCCTTTGTACTCCTCTCCTGTACATAGTGCCCACTGTTAGACCCTCCACATTCCTCTCCCTCACCTGCACATACTTCCCACTTATATACCGTCCATACTCCTCCCCTATGTCGCTTACCCACAAAAACAGTTCTTTAAAATTATACTGAATATCCTCAATGTTACCAGCTCTAGAATGGACACACTTTTGTTAGTTCAACTAAAGGAAATATCAGTTCTCATATTTGTTCTGCCCCATTATTAGTACTCATTTAATTTTGTGATTACTACTATGATGTATAGAGGAACATCGGGGATCTCAGCTACTCTAAATATAGCACTTATATAAAAAAGTGGCCCTGAAAATATTTTTTAAATGTTGGCAACTGTGCACTTAGGCACTGCCCAAGGGCCACCGTCCACCGGGTCAGTAGGGGGCCCCATGAGAGGCTCCTGGGATCCTGTGATAATAAAGCGGTAGTAAACTTTCCTGACATTACTACTTTTTAGAGGCCCTGGGGTAGGTTATGCCACAACGTACAAGTATGCACAGCATATTAGCACATTAGTGTACACTTCAATTTTCAGACTGAGCCCTCCAGTGCTGCGATGAATCAGGCAGGGCCTGGACACTTCCATCTTCACCCGGTCTTCCTTCTGGGTTCTGTGCCTTTGGTCACTTGCCTTGGCTGGGCTGCATTCATGTCATTCCCACGCATTTATTTATTATTTATTACACCCCATTCACACCTCCGCGACAAAACGCCCGACGCCGGCCGTCGCTGGAGGGGAGAATTCCCATTGCTGTCTATGAGATGGTTCACATCTCATAGACGCCGTACACCTGCGGCATGAAAAAAACGTCCCGGACCCTTTTTTTCAGGCGGCATTGGCCTTCGGCCATACAAAGCAATAGGAAGGATTTGTAAAAAAAAAAGTTACACTATTCGCGGCAAAATACGCCGCGTACGCGCCGTTACTTGTCGCGGAGGTGTGAATGCAGCCTAAAAGGCCCCACCAAAATCCTCAGCACCAGGCCCATGATGTTCTTAATCTGGCCCTGACTACAATAATGTAACCAGAAACATTACATGGCTTTTTCTTTATATATAACGTAACATTGTATGTATATACCGAACAGGGAAAAAAATAATATAACATGAGCTATTATGACCTTCCTGGACTTCCACTTCCCACTCAACATACAATAAGCAGTAAGGCAGTGCAGAGCAATGATGATGTGCAGTAACCTTAGCAACCATAATTAACTGTTAGCTGACACCTCCAAAAGATGAAACTTGATTGGGCACTATGGATTACCACCCTCCACACATTCCTGTTGTAATTTGTACTGTTTAAAAGAATAATCATTAAAACAAATTTAAACTGTAGAAGATACTGGAGCAATTTCTGACCTGCCTGTTGGTTGCTATGACGATTCACTCCAGCAAAGAAAGGGCCAAAGGACAGTATCACATCTTTGGGGTGGATAAGCACACATTATTATCACATGTAAAATAAATAAAGAAGTGGAAAATGTTTATATCCTAACATTGCCAACAACTAAATACCAGTAGATAACAATCAGTCTATAGATTACATAAAACAATTGGATTATATAATCCATTACATGTAATTAACATTGTTCAGAAGTGGTTAAATGTACTTAGGACTCAATGTATTCAGAGAATTTGATGCGACTGTAGGAAGCACAGACTGAAAAGTTTTATAGCATTTAACTACTTGCCGTCGCCGCACCGTCATAATACGTCCACAAGGTGGCTCTCCTAGGCGAGATCACGTATTATGACGTCCTACCCTTTAGCCGCCACTAGGGGCGCACGCGCGCCGCCGGAGGCGCGCGCACGCGCCCCCCGCTCGCCCCCGACTCCCGTGCGTGTGCCCGGCGGGCGCGATCGCCGCCGGGCACACGCGATCGCTCGGTACAGAGCGGGGAACGGGAGCTGTGTGTGTAAACACACAGCTCTCGTTCCTGTCAGCAGGGGAAATGCTTTTCTTCGGTTCATACACTGTATGAACCGAGGATCAGTGTTTCCCCTAGTGAGGCCACCCCCCCCCCCCACAGTAAGAACACACCCAGGCATACTTAACCCCTTCCCCGCCCCCTAGTGTTAACCCCTTCACTGCCAGTGGCATTTTTATAGTAATCTAATGCATTTTTATAGCACTGATCGCTATAAAAATGCCAATGGTCCCAAAAATGTGTCAAAAATGTCCGAAGTGTCCGCCATAATGTCGCAATACCAAAAAAAAAATCGCTGATCGCCGCCATTACTAGTAAAAAAAATATTAATAAAAATGCCATAAAAATACCCCCTATTTTGTAAACGCTATAACTTTTGCGCAAACCAATCAATAAACGCTTATTGCGATTTTTTTTTACGAAAAATATGTAGAAGAATACGTATCGGCCTAAACTGAGGAAAAAAAATGTTTTTTTATATATTTTTGGGGGATATTTATTACAGCAAAAAGTAAAAAATATTCATTTTTTTCAAAATTGTCGTTCTATTTTTGTTTATAGCGCAAAAAATAAAAACCGCAGAGGTGATCAAATACCACCAAAAGAAAGCTCTATTTGTGGGAAAAAAAGGACGCCAATTTTGTTTGGGAGCCACGTCGCACGACCGCGCAATTGTCTGTTAAAGCGACGCAGTCCCGAATCGCAAAAAGTACTCTGGTCTTTGGGCAGCAATATGGTCCGGGGGGTAAGTGGTTAACCTAAATATGGAAGATACGAGGTGTTGCTTGGTTACACAGTAAAGCTGGTCACACATATTATCAATCCACTTTGTTAAATGGTTACTAAACCCTCGCGTTTACATATTTTTTTAAAATAACAAACATGTCATACTTACCTCCTCTGTGCAGTTCATTTTACACAGAGTAGCCTCGATCATCCTCTTCTGGGGTCCCTCATCTGCGCTGGTAGCTCCTCCTCATATCGAGTGCCCCGTCGGAGAAGTGCTCTCCTATGGTGGACACCCGTGCGGGCGTGCTCCCGTGTCCTGCTTTTGCGTGTGTTCACACAGAATGCAAGGACTCCGCCCCGTCCCCCGGTGCCAACGTTATTGGATTTGATTGACAGCAGCGGGAGCCAATGGCTGCGCTGCTATCAATCTATCCAACCAAGAGCAACTGGCCAGAGAGGTAGAGCGAGTCTCCGGAGTGGGAACGAACGGGCATAGGATGCTTTGAGGTGAAAAAACACGAGGGTTTACAACCCCTTTAATGTTGACTGGTATAAAATAGAAAAATTCTTAAAAATTCTACAGTCAGATTGTATCATATTCTAAAAGGATGTTAATTATAAATTTGAGAGATGCATGAATCATTGGCGTTGATTTAGTAAGATTGGAGAGTGCAAAATCTGGTGCAGCTGTGCATGGTAGCCAATCGGCTTCTAACTTCAGCTTCTTCAATCAAAGTGTTACTAAAGGTTTAGTGTATTTATTTTTTAAATAACAAACTTGTTATACTTACCTGCTCTGTGCATTGGTTTTGCACAGTGCAGCTGTACTCCTCCTTGGGTCCCCTACAGGCACTCCTGGCCCCTCCAGTGTGCTCATAGAAAGGTGCTTGATCCTGGGGCACTCGTGCATGCTCGCTCCCGAATCGCTTCTGTATCTATAAGACACACAGAGCATGACTCTGCCCTGCCCCCAATCCCTCCACTCTGGCTGTGATTGACAGCAGTCGGAGCCATTGTGTCTCAGCCAATGAGGAGGTAGAGACCCAAGAGTGAAGCTCTTGTGCACATCGCTGGATCAAGATAGGGCTCAGTTAAGTAATGGCGGGGGGGGGGGGGGGGGGGAGGGGAGCTGAACATTGACGGTTATTTACCTTCATGCATAGAATGAACCACCTTAACCACTTCAGCCTCAGAACGATTTGCCCCCATAATGACCAGGCCATTTTTTTGCGATACGGCACTGCATCACTTTAACTGACAATTGCAGCGTCGTGCAACACTGTACCCAAACAAAATTGACATATTTTTTCCCCACAAATAGTTTTCTTTTGGTGATATTTGATCTTTTGCACTATAAACAAAAAAAGAGCATAAATGTTGAAAAAATAATACATATAATACATATCCCCAAAAAATGATAAAAAAATAAAATAATTTATTCATCAGCTTAGGCCGATTTATATTCTTCAAAACAAAAAAACGCAATAGGCGTGTATTGATTGCGCAAAAGTTATCGCACTTACAAAACTATGGGATAGATTTAGGGCCTTTTTGTTTATTGTTTTTACTGGTAATGTTGGTGATCTGTGATTTTTAGCGGGACTGCGACATTGCAGTGGACAAATCTGACCCCAAATTACACTTTTTGGGGGCCAGTGACATTATTACATTGATCAGTGTTAGAAGAATGCACTAATCAATGTAAAAATGACACTGGCAGGGATGGGATTAACACTAGGGGGCGATCAAGGAGTTAAGTGTGTTCCCAGCATGTGTAATAACTGGGGTTAACACTAGGGGGTGATCAAGGGGTTAAGTGAATCATTTGTTCACATGATTCATTAGCTGTCTACATGCACTGTCTACATGCACTTCATTCATTCATTCATTCATTCACTCTTCATTCACTCTATATATCCACACTATCAACACTTTTTACTACCCCACAGCCCTTTATGGGCAGCTTGATTTTTCACATTGCAGTTTGTGCGATTATTATCACTTCACTGACGCTTACACAATAATAATATATATTAAAAAATGTTTTTTTTTTTTTCACTTCTCATTTTTTCACTCATGATTCAAGTATCATTATCATTTTTTTATATTGACCTACCATACTTATAACCCTACTGTCACCTCTATGCCTATACATGTATAGATAAGATTGCAGCTAGTCCATATATTCAATACATATAACTTTAATTTAGTACTCTTGCAATAGAGTCAAGAACTAACTTACCCTATCTCTTTATTCAATATATGGTCATTAATTTGGGAACTTGTTGCAGGTGCCGCTTCTCCCGTCCTCTCCTGCCCTCTGGCGGGCGTCACCAGTGTGGCTTCTTGTAAGCCCACAGGGTCGGGCTCCTTCTCCTCCGGATTGCTCCACTGTTTCCTGACATTCCTGGCCATGCAACTGTCTACTCCATTTTTAAGCGGTAACTATATCGCCATGTCATACTTGTATTGTAATGTATGATTATATGTTTTAAATATTGAATTTTATATGTCTCTTAGAGTCAACGATCCCCCTGAAGATGACCACTTTATGGTCAAAACGCGTCAGTTATTTACAACTACATTAATTGCTATGCAATCTTGTTTTACATTGTGCATGTATGGTAATATGCAGGATTTTATCTGGCCAGACTGTGTTTACATGTTCTATTTATTGTAACCTAATTGTGTCATTCGACAATCCTCCAATAATTATATTGTATACTATTATCCGATTAACAACTCTTCGATCACACTTATATAGCTGTCCAAAGCCCCACTGGGGAAAACCGTTCTTTTTTCATTTATACCGGGGTTCGCAGCACCTACATCTCTCCTATGTGTGTTTCTCTTTTTCAAGGGGTTAAGTGTGTTTCCTGGGTGTGTTCTAACTGTAAGAGGGATGGCCTACCAGGGACAAGACAGAGATCACTGTTCTCCGATCACTGGGAACGGAAGATCTCTGACATGTCATCTGGCAGATTGGGGAATCGCCTTGGTTACATAAGCAGTTCCCTGTTCTGCCTCTGTACACCGCAATCGTGGGCGGACATCGACTCCCCCGGACCAGTGGGCCCGCATCCCGTGGGTTGCAGCCCACTATCTCCTGTGCAAGCACTGACGTAAACCTACCTCAGTTTGCGTAGAAGAGCTGACCTGCCGCAGTATAATGACGGCGGCTGGTCTGCAAGTGGTTAAGCTTTGACAAAGGAAAAACTGAAAGCCGATTGGTTTCTACACACAGCTGCACCAGATGTTGCACTCTCCAATTTTAGTAAACCAACTCCATTGTGTATATTATAGAGGAATGGAGGAACAAGTTCTAAAAAAGAGGTATATGGCAGTGCTAGACATGTGCAGACTGGAATATTTCGTTTCGTTTTTTCGTTTTCGTTTGGAAAATACATTTATTTAGTTACTCCCGAAAATCCTTTTGATTTATTTCGTTTTTGGTTGGGGAATAGCTTTCGTCCGAAAATCCAATAATACTTGGTTTCTGTCTAATGGTCAAAAAATATTCGACGGAACGTCGAATCGTACATTTCCGTTCGAATATTCCGCCTACAAGAATTCTAATGTTGTATGACTAGTAATAATGTCGAATCTATTCTCTATAATGTCGAATCTATTTTCTCATAAATCGAAATCTATTCTCTGTAATGTCGAATCTATTATTTCTATAATGTCGAATCTTTTCCCTATAATGTCGAATCTCTCTATATCGAATTTTTACCGCAACGAAAACGAAAATAAAGCATTTTTTATGTCGAGTCTTTCGGTTTTCGTTTCTTGCACTTTCGTTATCGATAACGAAAAAACCTGATTTTCGGACGAAAATGCATTCCAACGAAAACTAATGCACATGTCTATATGGCACTGCCTGCAATACACAGGTATGAGGCACTAAAGGTAACCCTGTCTATATAATATACTGTAGAGCTACGAGGCACTGTGTGTAAACAGAAAAAGGCACTACATGTATTTGAGAGGTATAAGGCATATTAATATTGGGAGTCATAAGGTAAGAGAGATCCATCCATCAGAGAGATCCATCCATGGGTAATATAAAGTGCTTTAATGTCTGTTTCACATGGGCTTTAGCTTGTATAAGAGCAGTGTGAACAGCAAGATTTAACACAGCATTCACAGAGCTTTCAGCAAGCTTTGTTGAAGTAACATTTAGCCCACGTTCACATTGGGCTGTTTTGACATGCGCTTTGATACGTCAAAGCGCATGTCAAATCACCGGCTATTGCCGGCAACAACACCATCTGAATCGGTGCGATTCCGCACCGATTCCCAAAAGTAGTTCCTGCACTACTTTTAGCGACTTTGGGGGCAATTTCAGAGACATCTGTGCAGGAACCTGCACAGATGTCTCTGAAATTGCTCCCAAAGTCGGACTGACATGCAGGTTCAAATGAGCTGAACTGCCCCATTTCAAACCCAAATCAGTGCGAACCTAGGCTTAACTCCAGTTTGTAAATGTTGAAAACGGATCTTAATAGGAGCTCTAATTGCCACTTTAAACAAGCTGCTAGAAGGCTTCAAAACTTCTTGAAGCTTGTTGGAAGCCTGCTCCACAACTTTATCCCTGCCCTGTCTGGTGCGTCTTTTGGCCTTCATGATGCTGTTTGTTCACTAAGGTTCTCTAACAACCCTCTGAGGGCTTCACAGAACATCTGTATTTATACTGGGATTAAATTACACACAGGTGCACTCTATTTACCAATTTGGTGACTTCTGAAGGCAATTGGTTCCACTGGATTTCACATTGAGGCGTTTTTCATGCATTACAGCGCTAAAAATAGCGCTGCTATACCGCATGAAAAAATCATGCCCTGCAGGCTTCAATGTGAAAGCCCGAAGGCTTTCACACTGAAGCGGTGCGGTAGCAGGAACGCTCCAAAAGTCCTGCTAGCCGCATCTTTGGAGCGGTATAGGAGCGGTGTGTTTACCGCTCCTATACCGCGCCTTCCCATTAAAATCAATGGGAAACCACGGTAATACCGCGATATTAACCCTTTTTCGGCCGCTAGCGGGGGTTAAAACCTCACTGCTAGCGCCCGAATATCGCGGTAAATACGACAGTATAGCGGCGCTACAAATAGCGCGGCTTTACCGTCACCGCGGCTCCACCACCCAATGTGAAAGCAGCCTTAGGGGTATCAGAGTAAAGGGGGCCGAAATAGAAATGCACACCACACTTTTCACATATTTATTTGTAAAAAATGTTGAAAACCATTTATCATTTTCCTTCCATTTCACAATTATGTGCCACTTTGTGTCAGTCTATCACATAAAATCCCAATAAAATACATTTACGTTTTTGGTTATAACATGACAAAATGTGGGAAATTTCAAGGGGTATGAATACTTTTTCAAGGCACTGTATAATACTCTGCTGTTTTGTGATTTATTCCAGTTTTGGACTTTATTGATTCGTGTTCAGATTACTTTACTGTTTTGCTTGTTAATTAATATTTCATGAATGAACTGTCTATTTGTCAATGAGCAAATGATGTGGCTGTTTATAATGCAGGTTTTACGCTGTGGTAACATTTATGATTTAAAGGGACTGCGCAACACATTTTGTTTATATCATTTTCATCTAGTGTTATACACAGACCCCTGTATGTCTGCATTAACCCTGGTTAAGCTGGTCTTTTAAGTGCTAGAAAAAGCACAGTGTGCATTTTCAAAAGCCTGTGTAATAATAGCATGTTATCCAGTGGAGAACAGCATTTTCTAAATAACATTTTTAAGGGGCCTTCCAGACTCCAAGACTCCAAGGGGACCTGCATCTGCCCGCACATGTGTTACTACACGCAAAGTGGCTGTAAAATCTCTTTCATTTTCATTGAGATCTCTGGTCTTGAAAACAGCATACTTTTATATTCTGGCTTATGGGGGCAGAGAAGGGCAGGTCTAAGGCTGCATTCACACCTGAGCGTTTTGTCGCCTGAAGCGCGACGCTCAAATACGCTAGAGGGGAAAAAATACATTACTCCCTATGGAGATGGTTCACATCTGCACGGCAATACGCCTGACGCCTGAAGCTCAAACAAGTTCCGGACCCTTTTTTGTCGCGCGTATCGGGCGGCTTGGGCGTATTTGAGCGTTTCCATTTCCCATAGAAAGTAATGGAAATGCTCGATTCAAGCGACTAGCGCGACAACGAGCATTTGCTACGGGCGCTTCGTCGCTTTAATCAATAGAACTTTTCACGCAGGCAGAAGATTAAAAAAATCTACCAACATAGCAACAAGTGATGAAAAGATGATCATTATTCCTATTGGCTAAAATAAAAAACGTTGAAGTACAAAAACGTCGGACAACACTGTATGCAAACGTGCAAATAAGCATGAATACGCGCCACAAAACGCCGGAAAAAAATGCATTTACGCGCTCAGGTGTGAATGCAGCCTAAGCAGAGCAGTATGGCGAAACTTCTGGGTCTACTGGGTCCAACATGGGACTGTAAAACCCCACAAACAGCCACCCTGATTCCACCCACCCCATACCATCTGACCAATCATGATAATAAATAAAAACAGGAAACCGAAGTGAAGTGTACAAACTTATGGCCGGAGCCCCTTTATTTGGGTTTTAAAACAGAATATGAATAACCTTGAACTTTTAATTTTACCAGACCGTTAACCCTGTACACACACAGACCAATACCACTGTAAAATTTTCACCAAACCGCCTGTTCAGTCTTTTATGATTAAGCCAGAGATGATCTTTTGTCAATAGCTATCTGTTGTGTCTTCTAATCAGTGACCAGGATGTGAGGTGGGGGAAGGGGGTGGAGACGTCCCAGGACCTAAAAAACAAACAGAGAAAGCCAGCAGAAGGATTCTGTACCTTTTATTGTGCTGATTAAATTAAAGCTGTGAACCATGGCAGAACAATACAAGAAGGAAAATACGAGATGGTTGTAGGGGGTGACAAGTCCCATGGGGACACTTGGTTAGACCCGTGTCTCTAGCATGGGACTGAACAACCCCAAAAACAACCACCCTGATTCCACCCACCCCATAACCATCTGACCAATCATGATATAAAATAAAACCAGGAAACCGAAGGGTGGAAACTTATGGACGTGCTCCCTTTATTTGGGTTTTAAACAGAATATGAATAACCTTGAACCTTTTATTTTACCAGACTGTTAACACTGAACACACACAGACCAACACCACCATTAAAATTTCACCAAAGCACCTGCTCAGTCTTTCAGGACTCGAGCACCCAAAATTTGTGCCAACCACCAGGTACCACCATAAACACTGTCTGTCTGGGGTGACATTACCCCACCCGCCAGGTTATGACCTAGCACCCCCCCACCGTCACGGCCATCTCAATCATAGACTAGAGACCGCATTAAAAATATCATAACCAATATCAGATAAATGAACCAATTCTCTGTGTAACTCCATGCTAAAGGCCTTCTATGCGCCCAAAAGACAAGAGTGGCCTATACCTTTTATGGACCTAAAAAGAAAGAGAAAATACTCAGAGTAGGGCGAATGTACAATCGAAATCTACTCGACTCCCATCTGCCAATCCTCTTGATACAGCCCTGGCTAAGGCCTAGCCTTTCTGCCTCGGTAGCTGCCCCAATTCTAAAGGAATGGGCATAAATGTGCGTGCCATTTAGACCATTAGCAGCTAAGCACTTATTTAATACTGCTTTAAGTTGAAAATTGGACAAAGGAGTACTGTCAACATGTGCTGAAAAGGAGATATAGAGGGACTTCACTGCCAACCACTGAGATACCAAGGCCACAGGACAGTACACACAACCAAGTGGATGAAGAGGTAACCATTTACCTTTACCCAACTGATCTGTTTTTGACTTGCACAAAAATATATTAACAGTGTTTTCTCTTACCCTCACATTCTCCATCAACAAACCTGTATTGCATTTACATGAACGCGAAACTAGTTCAGAAATGTGGAAGGCACTGAAAAAGGCTATAGAAAACACAGTTTTAGACAGTAATGCCTCCAAAGCTGAGGAACAAACCATGTTAGTAACTTCGAGCAGATCACATAGATTTTAAATGAAATGGCTGACCTCCTGTCAGGGGAGTTAACACTGTTTTTTAGAAGCTTTTAGGAACTGTTTTATGATGAAATACAATGAACAAACTCGAGCAGTGAGTAGCTTCCTAAGGAAGGAGACGCCTGCTAAAGTTTTGGATAAATGTGCATGAGACTAGCCAGACTGAATCAAGTCACATAAGAATGTCAGGATTAACTTTGGTAAATTAGCAAATAGAGATAAATCACAGGCATTCGAATAGTCACACCTCCTCTTCCATGCCAATACGTAATCACTCCGGGTTTTTTTCAGATGGAGACTTTCCCACCACATTCTGAATGAATTGCTGATAAGGTGGAACAAATGCTCTGGACACTGCAGGCCCTTGGCTGCTGCTCCTGGGGTCAGTTTTCTGAACTGTTGGAAATTCAGGTGAGATAAAGCATTTGCAATTACATTATGTTCGCCTGCCAGGTAGTTTGCCTTGAGCCAAATGTTAAGATGTAAACAATGAAAGACCAAATTTCTCAACAGCCTGACTACAGGAGACTAAGACACCAGACAGGTAATTGCATACATGACACCTTTGTTAACTGTTTGCAAGACAATGCGTTTCTTGCTAAATTGCTGGCCCCACAATACCACTAAACCTATGACTGGAAATAGTTCCAGTAACACAGTGGCCCAGATTCAAGTAGAATTGCGCGATATTTGCGGGGGAGCAGGGCAACGATTTTGCCCTGCGCCCCCGCAAATATTTTGCGCTGCCCTCGATTCACGGAGCAGTAGCTCCGTGAATTGCGAGGGCGCGCCGGCAAATTTGCCCGGCGTAAGCGCGCGCAAGTTAAATGATCCCGCTGTGGGCGGGAATCATTTAAATTGGGCGCGCTCCCGCGCCGAGCGTACAGCGCATGCTCCGTCGGGAAACTTTCCCGACGTGCATTGCGGCAAATGACATCGCAAGGACGTCATTTGCTTCTAAGTGAACGTGAATGGCGTCCAGCGCCATTCACGTTTCACTTACGCAAACGCCGTGAAATTCAAATTTCACGGCGCGGGAAGGCCGGCTATACTTTAGCATTGGCTGCCCCTACTATTAGAAGGGGCAGCCTTGCGCTAAAAGTAGCCGTACGGAAACTCCGTACCTGGCTTGCGCGGGGCCTGCGCAAGCTTGTGAATCAGTGGTAGTATGCAATTTGCATACTACACGCTGATACACAATGGGAGTGCCCCCTAGCGGCCCCTGCAAGAATGCAGCCTAAAATCTGCGAGGCATAAGAGCCTTATGCCGCGCAGATTTTTAGCCTGCAGTCGGTGTAACGAGGTTCCTGAATCAGGAGCACTCGTTACACCGGAGCAAGTAAGCACTTGCGCTGCGTAACCTATGGTTGCGCGGGCGCAAGTGCTTCTTGAATCTGGGCCACTGTTTTTTTTAAAACCATTATCTCTCCAGAAATCAAGCACATCATTCGCCATTCCAATAGGCGCCAAAGCCTATGGACCCTGCAGCATCTGTGTAAAACTGGAAATCAGTGCCCAGAATGAAAATGTCCTGCCAAAATGACCTGCCATTATTCTTGGATAAAAAATGATGCCACATCATTAAATCTGCTTCAACTTCTCTAGTTAAACGTACATATCAAAACTAATTTATTAAAAGCAGCACAAGAAACCTTCACACGTTGCACTCACATTTAGCAAAACAAATAGAGGCACTTCAAGAATGAACTCGGCAGTGGGCTCCAAACCAAAGACAATTTCGCAATAAGCTTGTTGTTTTAAGGTCTTGGCGGACCTAAGGTAAACCGTCAGTCTCACCCCCTGCTCCGTTTGTTCCCATCTTCACTTCAAAGCACTACACACAGTGGGGTAGATTCAGAGAGAATTTACGCCGGCGTATCCATAGATACACCGCGTAAATTCAAATACGCCGACATTAGCCTAATATACGACTGGCATAAGTCTCTTACGCCGTCGTATCTTAGGGTGCATTCTGCCGCTGGCCGCTAGGGGCGCTTCCGTTGTTGTCGGCGTAGAATATGCTAATTACCTAGATATGCCGATTCACAAACGTACGTACGCCCGGCGCAATTTATTTACGTCGTTTACGTTAGGCTTTTTCGGCGTAAGGTTGCTCCTGCTATTAGGAGGCGCAGCCAATGTTAGGTATGGACGTCGTTCCCGCTTTGAAATTTTAATTTTTTACGCTGTTTGCGTAAGTCGTTCGCGAATAGGGCTGGACGTAATTTACGTTCACGTCGAAACCAATACGTCGTTGCGCCGTACTTGGAAGCAATGCACACTGGGATATGTACACAGACGGTGCATGCGCCGTCAGTACAAAATGTCAATTACGTCAGGTCATCATACATTTACATAAAACACGCCCCCCTTCCACATTTGAATTGCGCGTGCTTACGCCGGCCCCATTTACGCTACGCCGCCGCAACTTACGGAGCAAGTGCTTTGTGAATACAGCACTTGCTCCTGTAAGTTACGGCGGCGTAGCGTAAATACAATACGCTGCACCGCCGTATCATTGCGCGCCCCTACCTGAATCTACCCCAGTACAGTTATGTGCCACTTACTTAACCTCTTGTGCGATCACTCCACTATAGGTGGAGGGACCGGCAAAGGAGAGGGTGGGTGTTTGTCCCTTCCCTCTCTCGCGCTGGGTGAACTTCGAACTGGCACGAATATGCTTGGCTGTATTTTTTTTTTGTGTACCCTTTTACATATTTGTACTGCCTTTCTGATTTTATTGTACTTTTCAAAATAAAAAAATGTTATTTGAAAAAAAAAAAAGCACTACACACAAGGTGATCGGTATTCCGAACATTTCCTGGAACACGAGTAGTATGCCGTGTAACCACTCCTAGACCAGTTTCGTTGCTCAGGACTTCTTCAATAAGACTTGAAGAAGTCCTGAGCGACGAAACTGGTCTAGGAGTGGTTACACGGCATACTACTCATGTAACCAATTCGTTGAAGTGCCTCTATTTGTTTTGCTAAATGTGAGTGCAGCGTGTGAAGGTTTCTTGTGCTGCTTTTAATAAATTAGTTTTGATATACTTCACTATTGGAGCCATTTTTACTTTTACATGTGGAGCAACTTCTGATTTATGGGAACACTGGTGGAATTGATTATTTTGTTTGGAGATTTATTCAACTATATTGACAAGCATGCGAATGCAAGGCATATTCTATTGGTAAGCGCAATTCATTTGGGTGTGGAGTCACTGAGCACTATGGTGTGGTGAAAGGTTTTAAGAAAGATTGTTTAACCACTTCAATACAGGGCTTTAAAACCCACCTCCATACCGGGCCTATTCTGGCACTTCTCTCCTACATGTACAAATCATCATTCTTTTGCTAGAAAATTACTCAGAACCCCCAAACATGATATATGTTTTTTTTAGCAGACACCCTAGGGAATAAAATGGCGTTCATTGCAACTTTTTATCTTGCACAGTATTTGCGCAATAATTTTTCAAACTGCCTTTTTCTTGTAAAAAAAATGGTTTCATGAATTAAAAAATAACAAAACAGTAAAGTTAGCCCAATTTTTTTGTAAAATATGAAAGATGATGTTACGCCGAGTAAATAGATACCTAACATGTCATGCTTTAAAATTGTGCACACTCATGGAATGGCGCCAAACTTCGTTGCTTAAAAATCTCCATAGGCGACGCTTTAATTTTTTTTACAGGTTACCAGTTTAGAGTTACAGAGGAGGTCTAGTGCTAGAATTGTTGCACACGCTCTAGCGCATGCGGCGACACCCCACATGTGTGGTTTGAACAACGTTTACATACGTGGGCGGGACTTACGTATGCGTTCGCTTCTGAGCTCGAGCTACTGGGGACAGGGGCGTTTTAATTTGTTTTACATTTTTTTTTTTCAATTGCTTTTATTCCTATTCCCTTGTAATAGGAATCGTGTGTGACAGGTCCTCTTTAGGGAGAGATGCGGGGTCAATAAGACCCCACATCTCACCTCCAGGCTGGAAAGAATGAGATTGTGAAAAAAAAATCACTGATCTCTTTCTTACTATCCGCAATTGCGGTTAGTTTACTTACGGGTACGCAATGTGATGACGTCACGCCCGGGCCTCTGACGGTCATAGAGATGACTGGTGACCATCTGGTCACCAGTCATCTCTATGCTTCACATCCGGCGGACGACGATCATCTCTCCGGGCCCCCGATGGCACGGGAGAGCCCGGAGAATCACCGGATGGCGGCGGGAGGGGGGGATGTCCCCTCCCACCGTCTAAAAGAACGACCAAGCGGCGGAACCGCTGCTATGATCATTCTTACGGTGCACAGGATCGCCGCTGGAAGAAAATTATATCTGAATGATGCCTCTAGGTGCAGGCATCATTCAGATATCCCCGCACAAAGTACAGGACGTCATATGACGTCCACCCGGGATAACAGATCCCCTTTTAGGACGTCATATGACGGCGTGCAGTTTTAAAGTGGTTAAGAAGATTTTTTTTGACACTTTAAGTTTAATCACTTGGAATTTAATCACTTATGGACTTGGCTTGTTAAATGAACGTTTTTTTTTTTCTTGGAACATTTTAATTATTTATATATTGCTTTTTTCATCATCATTATTTTTTCACTTTTCACATATACCTACTATGGTTTAATATGTGTATATTTTATCACAGATTTATTTTCACATTTATTTAGGATTATTCTAAATAATTTTTGCACATAGCGCTACTATTTTGTTCATTTAGAATCTTTCACATATTCACATTTTTTAAAGTAGCTGCTTTCTTTGGGTTTTTATATTGATTGGCGCAGTGGGGTGAAGGAAGGTTGAAGAGCGCATATAATTTCCTTTTTTCACTATTTGTTTATAATAAGGCTTACCTGTAGGTATAAAGAATATCTCCTAAACCTGAACGGTTTAGGAGATATTCCTTTCGCAATGCGCCGCTGACTGCAGCAGCGCATGCGCAGCGGGGATCCTCGGCTAAAGGCCCGGCAGCCGCCGGACCTTGCCGGCAAGAAGTCTCCCATGCGCATACGCGGGAGTGACGACATCGCCGCTCCAGCCACTCACAGCGCTGGAGCGGCGATACCCAGATACCTCATTCTAAGATAAGTATTTCATAATGAGCTAGTATGCGGTGCATACGAGCTCATTATGGCTTTTGCCTTTCAGGTAGGTTTAAAAAAGAAAGAACAGGGTTTACTACCGCTTTAAGCTCTTTTTTAGGCACTAGCTATTGTGGTGAAAGGCGAGGGGAGGAAAAAGGGCCTGCAATCCTCCCTTCCCTGATTTCCTTGCTTACCAGGAAATTGTAACCTCTCAGGCTCTGGAAACACATTGCACAAACCTTTCTGCAAGTCCTCTCGAAGATGTTTCATCCTCTGCTCCCTCTGCGAAAACTGGATAAGTTCTGCAACCTTACCCTTGTAATGTGAATCAAGAAGGGTTGCCAGCCAGTAATGATCCCTCTCCTTGATACCACAAATCCGAGGGTCCTTTCGCAGGCTTTGCAGGATCAGGGAGGCCATGCAGCGTAGGTTTGCTGAGGCATTCGGTCTGGAGTCCTCTGGGTCATTAAGGACGACATGATCGGCAGCCACATGCTCACAGCCACATACAAGTCAATGGGTCTCTTGGTCTGAAAACAATCCCTTGAAGACTGCTGCTGATGCTGAGTGCTAGGCTCCACCCTCATGCTGACACAATCCTCCTCTTCCTGTGTGATTGGCGGGCCCACAGAAATACTGTCTGGATTAAGGGGGCCTTGAGAGGTAAGGAAGTCCTCCTCTTCCTCCCTCTGTTCTGCCTCAAGTGCCCTGTCCATTATTCCATGCAGTGTGTTCTCCAACAGGAAGACAAGAGGGACAGTTTCACTGATGCATGTCACTGCTCACCATCCACACCTCCACATGGCCTTCTCAAATGGTGACAGGACAGTGCATGCATCCTTGATCAGTAGCCACTGGCGTGGTGAAAAAAAGCCACGCTCCCCTGACCCTGTCCTGGTGCCATACTCGCACAGGTACTCATTGATGGCCCTCTGCTGCGCGTGCTGCCAACATTGAGTTCCACCTGGTGGGCATGTCACAGATGAAGGGGTTCTTGGGCAGGTTGCATTCCTTTTGAAGGTCGGCCAACCGAGCACTGGCATATGACTGGTAGAAATGCCCACAGACTTCCCTGGCCTGCCTCAGGAGATCCTGTAAGCCTGGGTACCTGCACAAGAACTTGTACTACCAAATTAAGGATGTGAATCAAACAGGGAACATGGGTCAAGTGTCCGTGTCGGAGGGCGGAGAGGAAGTTGGTGGCATTGTCGCAAACCACCATTCCTGGTTGAAACTGGCATGGCGTCAACCATCTCTGAGCCTGCCCTGCAGAGCTGACAGAATCTCTGCCCCTGTGTGACTCCTGTCCCCTAAGCAGACCAACTCAAGCACCGGATGGCATATTTTTGCCTGAGTGCTTGCGTAGCCCCTAGAATGCCTACGGAGCACCGCTGGTTCAGAGGACAAATCTGCACAGGAAGAGGCCATAGAGGAAGAAGAGGAGGGGTGGAGGAGAGATGTGTGCCAGAATTGCCACTATCAGCTTTTTTTGAGGCGTGGTGGCGGAACAAGCTCCAACAATACCACACCCTATCCTGCATCCTTCCCAGCTCCCAGCAGAGTTACCCAGTGTGCCATGAAAGAAAGGCAAAGTCCCTGTCCATGCCTGCTGGACAATGAGTCAGCGGTAATATGTACCTTACCGCTGACTGCCCTGTCCAATGAGGCCAAGACATTCCCTTCCACATGCCGGTAGAGAGCCGGAATGGCCTTCTGAGGAAAAAATGGTGTTTGGGAACCTGCCACTGAGGTACTGCACATTCCACACATTTTTGAAAGAGGGCAGAGTCTACCAGCTGAAAAGGCAGAAGTTGGAGTGCTAGCAGTTTAGCCAAACTAGCATTCATCTGCTGAGCATGTGGATGGCTGGGATCGAATTTCTTTCGATGGTTTAGCAACTGGGGTAGGGAAATTTGCCTGCTACAATCGGATTTAGGTGGACCGCTAGCAGATTGCCCGGAGGTGCTTGGGACACCTAATTCTACACCTTCATTCCTCTCAGTGCAGGTCTCTGAGAGGACTGAAGGTATAGTTGGGTTAGAGATCCCAGCTGATGAGGAGCAAGCAGAGGTCTGCCTTGTTCTTTGGTGTGGGTCTTTTAAGTACTGTTGCCAACGGACTGCATGGGAGGTCGACATATATCTGGTCAAGCATGTGGCGCCCAAGCGGCTGCTGTTTTGGCCACGCTTGATACATCAGACATATCTGCTGCACACGTCTCAATAAAGGCCCAAACCAAAGAACTTTTAAAAAATGCGCAAGTCAGCAGCGTCCTGCACATGCAGAGCTCTGCGGTGTGATGCAGTCAGTTGGCTGCCCTTAAGCTGGCCCCTGGAGGGCATCCTGCCTCATTAGAGATGTGCCTCCTCCTCCTCCCATCAGGCACCCACGTAGAGTCAGTGACCTCATCATCCCCCTCCTCGCCACTGGAGCAAACCTGGCAGTATGCTGCAGCTGGGGGAACATGACTTACAGTTTCTTTGTCCTTCTTGGGCACCCCCTCTCTCTGGGCTCACGTTACTGCCTTCATCCTCAACCTGGGTACCATCATCGGAGCCTTCAAAATGTTGCACATCCTCCTGCAGCATGTACCCGACACTGTAATCGAACAGTTTGGGGGACTCCTCAGGGCATGATGGTGGGGCTAGGTAAGAAGTGACTGATGACATTGAGCCAATGGAATAGCCCGCTTTGGCAGCTACATTGGCAGCCACAGTACTATGAGCCTGGGTGACAGAGGATGAGGACGGCTTTGTTATCCACGCTACCAACTCTTCTGCATGTTGTGGCTGAACACGGCCAGCTGATGGGGAAAAAAAGGACCACCGTGCCCCACGGCCACGTGCTGAGGTTTCACCTTGTCCACGACCAGCACTGTTGGCTGTAGACACAGAGCCTGCTTGCCCTCTCTTAGTGGCCTGTGAGCATCTGCCTCTCCTTGGTGGCCTTCAGACATACTGTACAATTAGATTAGCAACACGCCGCCTGAAGTTTACTAGAAAAAGTAGACAAGGAATGGCCTGCAGTTAGGTAAAGGCTTGGCTGGACTAGAATGCAGTGGATATATATATATATATATATATATATATATATATATATATATATATATATATATATATATATATATATAGTGATGAAAATAAGTATTTGAACACCCTGCTATTTTGCAAGTTCTCTCACTTGGAAATAATGGAGGGGTCTGAAATTGTTATTGTAGGTGCATGTCCACTGTGAGAGACATAATCAAAAAAAAAAAATCCAGAAATCACAATGTATGATTTTTTTTAACTATTTATTTGTATGATACAGCTGCAAATAAGTATTTGAACACCTGAGAAAAACAATGTTAATATTTGGTACATTAGCCTTTGTTTGCAATTACAGAGGTCAAATGTTTCTTGTAGTTTTTCACCAGGTTTGCACACACTGGAGGAGGGATTTTGGCCCACTCCTCCACACAGAT